>NC_048896.1:73181013-73481013 GCF_011077185.1 Oxyura jamaicensis | reverse complement strand
TAAATTTATAATTGATCCTGTTGACTGAGCACGTTAAATGTTAAAGGTGATAACAGAATGGCCCTCTGACTGATCTGTGTCCTCTCCAGAATCCTAAGAGTGAGTGAGAATGTGTTTTAAAGACAAATTTAAATAAGCCTGGAGATGATTCAAACTCCTGCTATAGTTTAAATATTCACCCCAATTTCCTTAGGCCAACTGTAACAGTCTTACAGACTGGTGTATGGAAATACCGAACCTTTCACAATCAGGATTTCCAGTGAAGTTCCAGGTGTTCTGCACAAGACTCAAGCAGTTATTTGCTCCTTTGATGGTTCATAATTATGCTAATCAATTGGGCTTAATAAGAAGGGCTTTTGTTTCCATATCTGCTATTTTGCATGTGCTCATTCAGAGCATGTTTTGGCAAAGCACTTCAGAAATTCCTTGTGAGCATGCCCTTATGCAGTATAATATTTGGCATTTCATGCAATGTCTCTTATTTTTAACCGTATTCTGTAACACAGTTGCAAAGTGACACTTGACAGAGTGGGTGTTCTAATTTATTGTAAAGAAAGTTGTGATAAATTGAGCTAATATTAATCTTCTGCAGTCAGAAAGGGTAAATCCAGTGTTCTTGCACTTCTAGCTTTTGGCTATTTTGTCTGTCTCAAAGCATAAATGTCTCAGAAGTCCCAGAAACATGAGTCACCATGCAAGATTTACTAACATGTTTCCTGTACTGCTAAATAAGTTAAAGTAAGAAGAACCAATGGGTCATCTAAAATACATGCTGAAAATAGAAAATAAGCAATGTAAAGACCTCAAGGTTTCACTTTTTTTTTATGAATGGCTCAAATGAAAGTAAAATATATATATATCAGCTTGATAAAAGAGGTTATATATGTTACACATAGAAAATACATGAAATAACCAGTGTGGGACTCAAGAAAAACAAATTAGTTACAGTTCTATTTTCTGTTCACCACTTATGTTCACATTACAGTGCTTATATTCAATTGTTTCTTCTCAGCTTGCAGGTGTACAACACCACTGCTGTCATGAAGAACACTTTGACATGCTGTTCTAAGCACTGCCTTCTCTCTGTATCACAACCCAATAAAAAGAAGCAATAATGCTCTGACAGTTTTTGTAGCTACAGAAATATATATGTATCATTTTTTTTAACCTGCAGTTGAAAGCAAAAAGTGTTTATATTTCATTCTTACTCTTTACTATTTTTTTTTTCCTGCACATAAATAGATGCCTGCAAGGAACAAAACAATAATATGAAAGAATGAAAAACACATCATTCTGTTTCTACAGTGCAGCTTCTATCTCTTTTCAGTATGGAGTATCATACACCTGTGTGGCTAAGCAACTGTAAAAGAACGGGCAAATAATTACAGTGAAATAAAGAAGTTTTAGTTCCACCAAGGAGAAATGGGTGTCTGTGTCTGTGACACTAGAGGATTTCCAAACCTACATCCTTCAACTCATTTTTTAATCTGTATTCTGAACAATTTTACTGCTAGAAAAGTTAGTCTGACACAATCTGGGCTTGGAGTTGTGTCTAAAGACATTTTTCCTTCTTCCTATGTTTACAGGGCACCTAATGAAACACAGACATGTTCAGATCCACCAGATGCTGCTACAATATTAAGCAACAATTTTTTGTGCTGTACGAGACACGTATTAATAGACAATGTGAAGCAATTCAGAAAATTATGCAGTGTTATCCCCACCTGACTTTTTTTTTTAAGAAACCTTGAAAAACATTGTCTTTTTAAAATAATCTTCATCTCTCCTAGTTCTTTTTGTTTTGCAGCAATTGTCAAAAAAAAAAAAAAAAAAATCAGCTTTAGGTTACCATCAGACTTCAAATACAAATACATATGTATCTGAAAAAAAATGAGTCATGCTAAATTTGTCTGATTTCCCCCTGGGTTCAGAGTTCCCAAAGCTTGAGAGTAGTCTCTCAGAGATATCTAAATTTAAATGAGTTGAATTCTAAGAGATATATAAATTCTGAAACATGGAGGTTATTCTTAGGTTTTCAGGCTTTTTAAATGTTCTTTACTGCAGAAGACTGCAGAAGAATTGCCCTTATAGCATTTACAATGGTAAGAGATCTTATTTTCTTTTCATCTTCTCTATCTATCTTTCCATGAAAGAATTTTCATAGAAAATCTGTGATCATTTTGCATTCCTCATTGTGTTACTTTCTGTCAGAACTTGTTCAAAGTGTCATTTGGGATACTTCCCTTATCTTCCAGAAGTAACCTACATAATGAGTACTTGAATTCCTTCAATTTTAAGATGTCTTTTCCACCAATGTAAAGGCTTGTATATACCATCAGCAGATTAAGACTCATATACCTACCAAGAATAAGACAATTTTCAGTCCTACTTCATGTACTGGTACTTACACATTCAGTATCACCTGGCATAGCAAGACACAAATATATGAACGGGATGCAGATGACTAACATCTTTTTGCACATATAAATATAAGCATATCTTTTTCTGACTTCCATGTCAGACTGCTTAAAGAAGTATCAAAATTTATTCCTGGTTAATGAAAGAGTGAGAAGTTAATAGATAATGGTAATAAAATGTAATAGAATAAAGGAAAAAACACTTTCCTTAGCCTTAAGCCATCTAAATGGAAATCACACAATAAAATAGAGTTGTCAGATCAGTAACAGTTGTAGTAACTAGGAAATTATTGCTACCTAACAACTCTTGACAGACAATAAGCACAGAATATAAGAATCGGTATCTACCATATTATTTTTGAAAATATATCACATCATTTCTTCTGTATTTCTTTAGTGCAATTTAGTAAAATATTCATGACTTTTTTCAGATAAATTTGTGATGCATCATTGCAACTAGTACTAAAAATGAAATCACTTATATTTGTTTACTTTTGTACTCTAATTAAAAAATATTAAAATGTGAAAATACTTCATTCCTGAATTATGGTACACAAAATATGTATTAGCCTGGTAAATATCCTATTTTTGCAGTTCACTAATTGCCTTTGAAAGAAAAACAGATGGGAGGTGTTGGTTACCAGAGAAATTAGTCATTAAATTGTTTTTTGGTTATGCAAACACCGAAGTTACATTAATTTTTGAAAGTTATAAGGAAAAATTTATTGTAGGTAGAAAACTCATCTCAGCAGCAGATTGTTCTTTAATTACTAAATTTTGTCATAAAATACTGGAAAGAATTTCCCTTTCTTCTTGGAAAATCAATATGATTACATCTAAGAGCCAGGGTATGCTTGTTTTTCAGAAAACTATCATATAGTTTTATTCATCTTACAATCTGAAGGGAAGCAGGAAGTATTTGTATCTTTTTGTAGCTATAAACTAAGTGTTTTTTATGTATTTCTTTGCCACAGGCTTTGCCACAGGGGAAAGAGACATGAAGGTCAAAGAAATCCAATGAAATGAAATACATGTTGCTAAAGCAAATAAATCACTGAATTTTTAACCTTAAAAAACATTACATGACTTTTACCAAGACTACTCCTTAGCAGTCTAGATCCATCATTTGGCCTCCAGTGGATGATAGGAACAGAAATGATAGAGCTTAGCTAAACAAACACGGAGTTGATTGATAACAGAGATAGGTGATCTGATCGATTTATGAGAAGATGGAGTGTTCAAGGCATCACAAAAAAGATTTTGTGCAAGAAAACTCCAAGAGGCTTACAGAACTGTGAGTATTGGGGTTTTTATTTCCTACTGTATCACACAGTGGGATTACAGGAATTTTGTATGAAATAGGAAACGTATGGAGCTGGAGCAGAGGTCAATAAAGAAGGATGCTTTGGATACAACACATATGAGTGCTTTAAAGTTTCTTTCCTGTATTTTTATACCAACAACATGAATGAAAATATTAAAAATTATCTGTTCAAAACTATGCCATGAGGACAACTCTAACTCCACTTTCCTGATCTCACCACTTTCTTTATCTGCCTATTACTCTACATTCTTTATTAAGCTTTTTACTCAGTTAATAATCTTTCAGCTAGTTCCCACTTTCTCTAGCTTCATAGTAATTTTCCCATGTGTCATTACAGTATATATTTTACTACTTCGACCTAGTACTACCTACCACATAAACTCTGCCTAGTTTACTTATTAAAGACACTTGAGTTAGATAATCTATCATATCCCATTTTCCACTTCCCCACTTCTTTAAGTATTTTTCTTTCAAAGTTGGTTATACCACCTGGTAAGCTGGCCTTTCAACCTACCAAATAAATGCTTGGGAATAGCTCCTTCCAACACATCAGACCAATGACCTACAGAAAGATGTGATTGTTTTAAAACTCATCCTTGTGTTTCCTTCATTTTCCCAACTTCCCAGTTAATAGCTTACAGCAACAGTACAGTGGGGACACTGCAAAGTGACTAGAATTATACTGTGGTTTTCAACTCCTGACGGAGCAGACTATCCTCTGTAACCTCCACCTTTATCCATTATACAATTCATTTTTTCTGACCTAGCTTTCATTGGAAACAAATGGACGGGGGAGATGATAAAATCTAAGCAAGATAGTATGAAAGACCAAAAAATGTAACTCAAAATGTTTCTTTGCACATCAAATTCTCATTTTACAATTTCTGACTGAAATGTAATTTCATAGACAAATTTGAGGTTCAAAATATGTTCTTATAACCCTCATCAATATGACATACAGTTTGATTTTTGGAAGTGGGGTTTGATCCTTATTTCCCAACTGAGGGCTGATATATATATCTCATTTTACTCATTTGACATTGCTTTGGTTTGTTGTGTGAAATTAAATCAAAGAGAGCTGCTAGCCATAACAAACAGGAAACAAAGTAATGCCATCATTAGTAACTCTTTAGTCAGAATACTAGGAGTCCCTGAAGGAAATAATTGGTGAACCAGTCAGTAAGAAATATCTTTCACCAGCCCATTTCTCAAGCTTAGAAGGACCACTGAACTGTTAAGGGCCTTAGCCTGAAGGAAAATAGAGGGGAATGTGCAGCTGAAAAACTAACAGTATTCAGGACACAAGTCTGTCTCTCCACGCCAAGTTAGATGGAAGCTGTCACAATGCTGTGGTACTAAGCTAGGGTCATTTTTCAAGACTTTAGATATCAGCTAAGTTTTGCAATAGGTGAGCTCCAGGTTGTATGCATCCTATGTACTTTTGGATGAAGAAACATTACGTCAATTTAAAAGATGTTATGCTGTCTCTCTGTAATTAGCTACATGCCTCAGGCTCCTGAAGAAACATCTTCTAACTTTAACTTCATTGCACTCTCTTGCAGGCAGAGCATTTCAAACACATGAAAGAGGTCAGTATAAAGACTGAAAGATTCATGAGAATCCACACAGAAATATTTGAGTACAGCAAGGATTGTTGTCAACAGAATGTTACTCCTCCTAACAAACCACAAAGAGACTACAGCCCTTTCTACCTCTAAACAGACAGTGAGGACAAGAAGTGTTATTATCATGTCATCCACCTGTATGGCTAGCCCCAGTAAAAGAACCCACAGGACAGAGTCCAGGAGAGAGCTTGAAGGTTTTTTAATCCATAACTAGTCATAGCAGACAAAGTAAAAAGTGTGAAAAATGAATGATTTGACATGAAATATTTTGACACTACTGAAATTAAATAAAAAGGTAAAAATTCATTTTGACACACTCCTGTCAAAAAATAGTGTTAGAATTAATGCAGTCCCACAGGATAGTTCTGTTTTCTTTAGAAAAATGCAGTTTTGTCTAAATTGTTCAGTGTGTTACTTTTCATCCAGATTTACAGCTGTGGCAGGAATTCCCTCTCATTATTAATATCATTCTTCCAGAGTATCCATCAATCTCAAGAAGCTTCACTAAGAAGACTAAGTATTATCCTCATTGCCCTTGTTTTACAGATGGGAAAAGAGCTGCATAGGTGGGGACAAAGGATAACTGACACTAGGGCACTTCATCAGTGAAAACAGGTATGGAAACATAACTTATGGGGTATAGCTGGAGGACTAGATCATGAAGGACTGCCACAGCTCTCCCATGATCAAGCCACCTATACCAGTGAGCCTCTTGATTACTCTGCAATCGCTTCCACATCACTGTGTCTTCAACACTCACCGACCATTTAGGGAGTTCTGGCTACAACTCTTGTTACACCAGCCAGCTCCTTCCTCACTACTTAGGTGAGGATACACATAAATTATTAATGGTTTTGCTTTAAAAAATAAACAACCTGTTTTCACCATGAGAAAAAGGAAGAAGACATACTTACTAACCACAGCAAAGGCCATCTACAGCTGTATATTGTTGTTCTTGGTCCTGTAAATGAAACACATCAGAGGAAATATTGTCAGGATCCATAAAGCACAGTAACTCCTTTTAGCCGTCCTCCCATCCACCCAACCCTAAGACACCCCCAAGGTCAGAGTTCTCAGTGGCACTTGAGCTCATGTGGGTGCTGGTGGTCGGGACCATGATAAGGAATTCTAACAAATTAACTGTGTGGATAACTCTATAGTACACCCAGGTGACATGGCTTGGCACTATTTGCTAGTGCAGAGTATAAGAATCACAAGTTCAGTTTCCAAACCTATGCTGCATAAGAAAAGCTTCCCAAAACCCATACGTCTCTATACCTTAGTTATTTTTGTTTGTTTGTTTGTTTTTGTGGACATGTCTCAGCTTTCCATGGTGAAAATCCCAACATAGTGGCAGTATGTCCATATGTCTCTGCTTTTACTGTCTTTCTATTTAGAATGAGCCATGATATACATTTACATGGTACGTTGAGTTTTACAACTCCAAACTTAGCTAGGCCCACTAGAGTTACTCTTAATATTGTTAGCTATTGCTTTGACAATACGGTGTCTTAATTGACTATATTAAATTGCTCCATTTTTCTATATAAAAATTATTTTGTTAGCTTTCCACAAAGATCCAAGATACCTTTAGCCATTTCACAAATGTTATGTGTACTAAGCAAACTAGATCAAGACACTGCTTTCACCAAGTGCAAGTTTGTTTTCCTCATGATGCTCTTGTTTGGCCTGTAAATAAGTGTTCTAGCCCAGTGCTCTTTGGAAGAAAACTGGCTTATGCTTAAATCATATCTGAGGTTTAAAAAAATTGAATAAAAATTAGCAAATTACAGTATCAGAGTTGCTGAGAGTTCTGTTAAAATCAAGATGTTTCAAACTGTTCTAGACCATATGCTATCACTTCTGAGAAAAGGCTGATATGCCATTACTGGAGCCAGTGGGAAGTATCAGACACTGCAAAGTAAAAAATGTGAAATAGCAAATAGTGAGCCTTCAAGCAGCACAGAAGAAATGTGTGCAGAACTGTCAAATGAAACCCCAGGGAATACTGTATTGAATTATGAAGTCTTTCTTTGCATACTACCTATAAGGCAACATAATATTCCATGGAAAAGTTGGACAAGCTAAAACCTTCTGTGGGGCAAGAAAGTAAGAAAGATTGGATATATTTGACTACTCTTTCCATCTTCTTGAAAAAACTACTTTTCTGATATTCTTATCTAAAAATTCCTTTCATTTTATGCAGTTGTAAATGAAAACTGTTACGGTAATCACCTCCAATGAGTATTCTGAATCACCATTCTTTTGGATGGTGACATTGTTGGTCTCATTCGTGTCTAGCTATGTTTTGGTTGCTAAGGAATACAACGCATTAATTAGAAATTACACTGCCAATTACAGTGGAAAATTTCTAGTCTTTGCTAACATAATTTATAAAAGAACTTTGAGAAGAAAAAAACAAACAAAAAACACCAAAACAAACAGAAAACAAACAAACAGAACAAACGATTAAAAATTAAGAACAACCCACTTTTTGTCAAATTCCTTAAAGTTTGCTTTATGACATTGACTGTTTTGTTTTTGAAAAACTGCAGAACAGAATCATAGAATCATGGAATCATTAAGGTTGGAAAAGATCTCCAAGATCATCAACCATTTCCAACCACCCCTATCACCCACTAAATCATGTCCCTAAGCACCACATACAACCTTTCATTAAACGCACCCAGGTATGGTAACTCCACCAGCTCCCTGAGCAACCCATCCCAATGCCTAACTACTCTTGCTGAGAAGAAATGTCTCCTAATTTTCAACCTGTGCGCCCGGGTGCAACTTGAGGCCATTCTCTCTTGTCCTGTTGCTAAGCCACTGCATTGAGAATGTGCATCAGTTCAAAAAGAGATTGTGGCTTCCTATCACATTGTTTACTTCATCAGTAGAAATGATAAAATCATCAGTTAACTACAAATGTGTAGAAGACAGAGGGATTGTTGCAGTTTTTTGTTCTTAATAAAGTAAGATTAAGTAAAACATCTAGTATCAAATGTAATAATAACCATTCTTAGCAAAAATTCAGTTCAGCAAGTGAGTAGAGAAGGAAAAACAGCATTTTCATGGCTTTGGCTCTATGTTTAGAAAGGAAAAAAAAAAAAAAAAGAAAAAAAAAAAAGCTGGTTTTGGCAGGCTGCAATAGGAAGTCAGTATTCCTGTTTCAAGATGGACACACCAGTGTTAAGAGTCTTTGCTAACTGTTACGGCTCTCTACAGCCAGTCAACTTCGTAAACTCATCATAACCAAAAAAAGTGAATATTCTGTTAATACCATTCATTTGTCTGCCATGCTCAGAATGATTTAGCAGATATCTAAGCTTCTTATTTATTTAACTTTCATGATATTTTAGTCCCACTGACTAGGCATAAGCACATAAGCAGTATAATTACATTTTCCACTATGCACCTCATTTACAGCAAGGACAAATTTACAACACCACTCTGACTAGTTAAGTCTTTCTAGAAAGGCCTGATGCCACACAGGGAGATGGTGTCAGCAAAGCTGGCTTCTCAGTCCAGCTTCTTGTTTTATTTATTTATTTATTTATTGTCAGAGTCCGCTGTGGGCAGTGCAGAAACTACACAAAAGCTGACCTTTGCACAAGGGCTACATCCATCATATCTAAGTATCTAAAAAGGGTAGCTGCTGGAAGCACAGTTTCAGCAGAAGGCTGGCTCTTAAGCAGATGCTGTTGTCTGAAATCCCTGTTCATGAATGTCATGAATGCTTAGCATGCAGTCATAGCAGAGATCAGAAGTTGTTTCCTCATGTCACTTGGAGAAAGGGTAAGAACCTAGGTCTCCTTCTCTCCAGAAACTGTGCTGATTGTTTGGCACCAGTGTTGTGTTTCCCACCTCTGAAATACCAAATTATTTGCTGCAAAAAGCTCAGTCCAACCAGAATAGATCAACTTTTCCTTGTTAGGTTACTCTCCCAGAGGAGAGAATATGAAGTTTACTTCAGTCAGGCACTGAATATTCATCATCCACGCCTTATGGCAATTATGGGGCTAAAAGCAAAAAGGGAGCTCTAATCAGTTATTTGAGAGAAAGAATAGAGGACTCAAAGCGCAACCCTAAGTGGTGTGTCTGAGAACTAAAACAAGATTTGGGAGTCAAGAGGATATTCAGCCTGTCCCATTGGCTACCCACGACTACTCCTAGTTAACTCCTAGTTACTACTCCTAGTCTAAGTCTGGTAGGTCCCATTCTGAGAATCACAGAATCACAACTGTAGGGGTTGGAAGAGACCTTGAAAGATCATCGGGTCCAAACCCCCTGCCAAAGCAGGTTCCTCAGAGCAGGCTGCCCAGGTAGGCGTCCAGACGGGTCTTGAATATCTCCAGAGAAGGAGACTCCACAACCTCTCTAGGCAGCCTGTTCCAGTGCTCCATCACTCTCACCATGAAGAAGTTCTTTCGCATGTCGGTGCAGAACTTCCTGTGTTCTATTTTGCAGCTGTTGCCCCTTGTCCTATCCCCACAAACCACTGAGAAGAGGTTAGCTACATCCTTCTGTCTCCCACCCTTCAGATATTTGTACACGTTGATAAGATACCTCTCAGTCTCCTCCTCTCCAGGCTGAACAGACCCAGGTCTCTCAGCCTGTTCTCATAGGGAAGATGCTCCAGGCCCCACATCATCTTTGTGGCCCTCTGCTGCACTCTTTCCAGGAGGTCCCTGTCTTTTTTGTACCAGGGAGCCCAGAACTGGACACAGTACTCCAGGTGAGGCCTGACCAGGGCAGAGTAGAGGGGGAGGATCACCTCCCTTGACCTGCTGGCCACGCTCCTTTTAATGCATGCCAGGATCTCATTAGCCCTCTTGGCCACCAGGGCACACTGCTGCCTCATGGTCAACCCGTCGTCCACGAGGACCCCCAGGTCCTTCTCCTCAGAGCTCCTCTCCAGCAGGTCGTCCCCCAGCCTGTACTGATACGTCCGGTTGTTCCTTCCCAGGTGCAGGACTCTACACTTGCTCTTATTAAACCGCATCTGGTTTCTTCCTGCCCATCTCTCCAGCATGTCCAGGTCTCACTGAATGGCAGCACCGCCTTCTGGAGTTTCAGCCATTCCTCCCAGCTTTGTGTCATCAGCGTACTTGCGGAGGGCAGACACTATTCCCTCATCAAGACCATCGATGAAGATATTGAACAAGACCGGACCCAGCACTGACCCCTGGGGAACACCGCTAGTCACAGGCCTCCAGCCAGACTCTGCTCTGCCATTCACCACCCTCCGAGCTCGGCCAGTCAGCCAGTTTTCAACCCACCTCGCTGTCCACTCATCTATCCCACACTTTCTCAGGGTATGCCTACATGGGTGGATGTGAAGAGATGGGAGCTGCACCCTGAGCTCCTCAGAGCACCCTGAGCTCCTCAGACATTCCTATACTCAGCAAAGCTGCAGTAGGCCAGCATTGTGCTGTGTCGCATTGCCAAGGCTGAAAAATAAATCCCAAATAAATCACTGAATGATTTCAGCAATGCCAGACCCAAAAGGCAGTGTGTTCTTCCTCCACCTCTTACCACTGTATGTAAGTTCAGGCGTAATTAGACTATCTAGTGGTAGGCAGCACTATCCCATATTCCATTAGTGGTTGTTGCCTTTCCACTTAATTAAAGAAATGGAGGGATTTATTGCAGAGTCAGGCTTATTAATCAGTCACTGTAAACATATCTTGGCCAAAATCCCATTGCTTAGCAGCAGTAATAACCTTGCATTCTGCATCGCTTCTAGGTTAATTGACACAACAAATCTAATAATTTTAATCAGGCCAAAAAATACTTTGTTGACAGCAGTAACTAAAGAGTTACCATGGTTGCTGTTTCATGAGTAACTAAACAGCTTCATTTTTTTTCCTGCCTGTCTTCTTAAGGAAGCAAGGTTTATATTTCATCCATATAATACAGGCAAGTGGGAATATTCATCTGTTTGTCTGTCGGTCCCCTCATAATGTCTTTCAAATATTTTAGAAATCTTAACCAAACTGGAAAAACAGTAACATGCTGAACAGGTATCAGAATTTTGCAGTGGAAGAGAGCAAATCTTCAGGGATAAGCACAGCATGAAATCACTTTCAGCTACATCGCATAAAGCCTGTGCAGAGGGAGGCATTCTGAGCGTCCCAAGCACAAGGAGAGCTTCGACAGCCTGCAAGGGACTGCTAGGAAACCAACTGCAAGACATGCATCTGTAACAAACTACTCCTTGTTTGTTCCACTGGAAATAAAGCCGTGAGCAGACATGAAGACAGAAGACACATCTCCTGACTGCTTTCTCTCTCTTGGTGAGGCACAGGCATTGAACATTATGCCATCAGCACATCATCCACAATGCCTGAGCTGAGGAGGACTGATGGGGACATGGCTATGTGGCTCACAGATTTCTGGGAGATTTCTGTTGTCACTGGATCAGACTTTTTGGCAGATTTTTTCAGCCTGGCCATAGCACTGGGCTGATGTAACATTTAGTGAAAGTAAAAGGGTATTGAAAGATGTCAGAGAGAAAGATGGGGAAAGAGAAGGCAAATGACAGATAAAGTCTTCTAATGTCCATTTCTTACAGCAAGTGTAAAGAGAACCAAGTCTTTGGTTCTATACACTATCTATATCAACAGTTTAGGAAATGCAAAACTCTAAAATATAGCTATTTTACCAAGATAAAAGACAATTTCTTTATTTCATTTTTTCCCCAGTTCTCACAAAGTGCATGTTCTTTCAAGTCACCCCATTGTGATGTATATGTGACTTTCCTTTCATGTCACCTGTCACCATTTTTAATAACAGAAATATAAACATATGAGCCTTGCACTGAGCTTATTTTGGTATGATTTGATACTTCCCAGTCACAAACCATCTCCAAGGAGAAATTCAGCTGCTTACTGTAAAGAACATTAAGAACATAATTGTAGTTAACATAAAAGAAATTTTCTTAACATGAGAAGTCAAGTTGCTTAACTGCAGTAGAAAACTTCAGGACAGAAGACATAGAAAATAAATGAAACAAAAGAAAGATAAGTATTTTCTTCCAGGCAGAGCTGATCACTTCTAACATTGCCTCTGTAGTTGGAAAATGGGTATGCATGACTACAGTAGCGTTACAGAAAACTATCGTTGCTACTACCTACCCATGAAATACCTAAAACAGCTCACATGGGACTATGAAACATCCCCATCCATAACTGGGAAATAATTGCAGTTCCAGTGATAACCACAGATGTTCTAACCAGCGATTTCGCAACATTAAAAAAAAAAAAAAAAAAAAAAAAAAAAAAAAAAAGTTGCAAAGACCATTTATGGTCAAGTGTAAGATTATCCTTTTTTAAGATAAATCACAAAGGATGAAAGTTTATTCTCATATTTACAGTCTATATCTTGAGGATATCTGATCAGTTTGTCCAGCAAGGAAACTACTTCTATCATGTTGTCCAATAGGCCAAAATGTCCTCCATGTTCTTAAGGGAACTTTTTGCCTGATACGATCCTACTTATACAAATGCAACTATTAAATCTGTAGGGCTTTGGCCATAATTTCACCCCCAGAAAGTAAGTTGGCAAAGCAGGGTTTAACCACTCCCTTATTCCCATCCTCCTCTCATTTGAACTTTTTCTCCCAGTCTAATCCATTTCTCCATACATGCTTTATCATTGATTCCTGCACAAATTTTTTAATCAACTTGCTCAGGGTCACTTCCAACTCTTTCCGCATCTTAATAATATCCTGGACATCTCCCTCTTTGGTTGCTGTTCAAAAATAAAATGTCACAAATGGTTTTAGCTCTATTAAGTACAGGCTGTGTAGTCAATAGCAGGAAGCTCTGCAGAATTTGGTCTAGAAAGACAGCAGATCTCTGAATAATCCCCTCTTTGAGAATTAGTTATTTTATTATTATTTTAAACTCCTGGTAGAATCGCTGAATTAATAAATTATTCTCAGCAGTAATGAAATACACTGAGGTGTATTTTAAACATATATATATATATAATTTCCTATGTGCTAAGTGGTAGCTGGTCTCATTGGAATTGATACCAGAAATTTCAGTTTATCTGGGGTAACAGCCTGCTCTCACTGAACGAGAAGGTTCTGCTCCTCTCCTTTCACACTCCTCACATGCTCTTACTTCTACATTTGTTTCAGGAAAATGGTAGAAAACTGACAAACTAATCTGGCAATTAAACACAATGTGAACAGCTTAGCTGGTTTACCATGCAATCAGAGAATTCAGCATAAGGGAGGCTGAAGAACCTACACCTGGGAGCTGGAGGGGAGGAGGAGACAGTGGGGAAAGAAGACTGGAATCTCTCTTGAGCTGTTGCCCCAGCCAATGTCTTTAGAAGTTTTGTTGTTCAACTTCATACAAAACAGCAAAAGTTTTGTTTGTTTGTTTGTTTTTTCACTTGGACCATATTGAATGACTCACAGTGGGAATTTGCTGCTCTTTTTCCTAAAATTCCATATTAATCTGTCCTAGCTTTCATACAATTCAATTTATGAATGCAGTCGAGAAGACTGTAAAATAGCATTAATTCACAATCTGATCAATTTGCAGGTCCCCCATACTATAAACAGAATACTAGCAAAATCCACAAAAACTTCATGAACATGCAATATATTTCCTCCCATTTCCCTTTAAATTTTTCAAAAAAATATATTTGCAAAATTTATGTTTGTATGTATCGAGGCAGTGTACATTGCATAGTATATCTGCATTTTCACAAATGTATATCAAATGGAGTGAACCCTAAACCAGCAGAATCTTTTTTGATCCTCCAAATAACAAAAGAAAATCCAAATTCACTAGTGACACTATCACTGTTCTCTGATATCTCCTGGGACTGATTTTCAGAAGGGTAAACATTTATCTGCAATTTATTTCTGCTTGTAAACAATGGTCTGTCAGAAAGCCTGCTCAGTAAAAAGTGCACAAGCAGCACAGAATCATGAATTAAACAACACATTTTAATTTCTAAAGTCAGAGGGAAGCATGTTATATTGCACTCTTTCTCAGATTTAAAACTCTATTTCACTTTCCTGTAACCTGGTCATTAAGTCTATCATCGTTATATATATGAGAGAGAAAAGAACAGAGTGATGGCACCATGGCTAAAAAGCAGAACAATGCGCAACAGAGAAAAGTCTTGGAAATTTTTATGTGCTGAATCACATCCACTGCATGCAGTAAAATACGAATATTTGGCTATAGAAAAGCACTATAGCTAAATATTCATATTTAATTGTATTCAACTGGTTTCTTTTACTAACACCTGCAAAAGTCTTTGTTGCTTTTACAAGCAAGGTGCACCTTAGTGGTTTCCATGGGCTGCTTAGATGCAAGAAGAGAACACATTTGTTTTTAAGACAAAAGGTGACTAAAAGGATGGAAAGGCCAGTTAAAATTTCAGCAATGTTGCTTACTCCGTGTCCAAATTATATTTTAGCTGAATTTCAGCAAGGATGTAACTTGTTGCCATGACAACAGCTGAGGCAAGAGGTATCGATAAAAGAGAATTTGTACTCCACATAAAGGATGAGCTGTGTGTTCGAACAGACAAAAGAGTAGTAAATGGCCCCTGTCTTCCAAGCTTTGTGAATACAAACACCTCAGAACCAGCCCAGAAAGGATATTTCTTCTGTTCACAAAAGAGAACAATGTCTACGACAAGTCTTTGACATTGCAGATCTCCTGTTCTTGAACAGGTCACCCCTTACGTTGGCTCTACAAACACCATCTGTGTACACTGAAGAAACATTTCCAGAAATAAATGAGTCATGTAACAGATCTCTTACTTGTCAGTAACGTGGAAGACAGATTTGTAGCAAATGGTAAATAAAACAATAATAAGCTAGTATCCTAGAATCCATCCCAAGAACTATAATTTCTTACATAAAATGGATAAAACATATTAGGATTTTGTTTTCTTGCTGATAACCAGTATCTCCAGGTTTCTACCATGCCCTGCTTGCTTCTTTCTTTACTACTAACCACAGTCAAATTGAGGACTGTCAGCATACACCATTCTTGGATTTCACTCAAAGTCTTGTTTGAACATAGATTAGAAGACTTGAAAAGCTACTTACTAAAAATGATTTGCCACATCTTTCTAACCAAACAGAGGAAAAAGCAGGCCTAGGAAAACCCGTCAAACCATGACAAAACAGAGCGTTGTCTAGTTTGCATAGGTCTATGATTCTATGATTCTACATAGGAAGGCAACATCTCCCATCAGCCTTGTAGTTAAGAGATTTCAAGATCAAGTGAACACGAGTGAGTTGCACCAGTGCATTTAGTTCTTACAGCTCATGGTATCGGCTATGACAAAATCTAAGCTGACACAGAAACATTGTTGGAAGGAATGAGGAACTTTCTCCTCAGGAAACTGGCTGCTAATGGCTTGGACTGGTGTACACTTCGTTGGGTTAAGAGCTGGCTGGATGGCCGGGCCCAAAGAGTTGTGGTGAATGGAGTCAAATCCAGTTGGAGGCCGGTCACTAGTGGAGTCCCCCAGGGCTCGGTACTGGGACCAGTCCTCTTTAACATCTTCATCGATGATCTGGACGAGGGGATCAAGTGTGCCCTCAGCAAGTTTGCAGACGACACCAAGTTAGGTGCGTGTGTCGATCTGCTCGAGGGTAGGAAGGCTCTGCAGGAGGATCTGGATAGGCTGGACTGATGGGCCGAGGCCAACGGTATGAAGTTCAACAAGGCCAAGTGCCAGGTCCTGCACCTGGGGCACAACAACCCCAAACAGCGCTACAGGCTGGGAGATGTGTGGTTGGAAAGCTGCCTGGCAGAGAAGGACCTGGGAGTAGTGGTTGACAGGCGGCTGAATATGAGCCAGCAGTGTGCTCAGGCGGCCAAGAAGGCCAGCAGCATCCTGACTTGCATAAGAAACAGCGTGGCCAGCAGGGCCAGGGAAGTCATTGTCCCCCTGTACTCGGCTCTGGTGAGGCCGCACCTCGAGTACTGTGTTCAATTTTGGGCCCCTCGCTACAAGAAGGACATGGAGGTGCTTGAGCGAGTCCAGAGAAGGGCAATGAAGCTGGTGAAGGATCTGGAGAACAAGTCTTACGAGGAGTGGCTGAGGGAGCTGGGACTGTTTAGCCTGGAGAAGAGGAGGCTCAGGGGTGACCTTATTGCACTCTACGGGTACCTGAAGGGAGGCTGTAGCAAGGTGGGGGTTGGTCTATTCTCCCACGTGCCTGGTGACAGGACGAGGGGGAATGGGCTAAAGTTGTGCCAAGGGAGGTTTAGGTTGGATATTAGGAAGAACTTCTTTACTGAACGGGTTGTTAGTCACTGGAATAGGCTGCCCAGGGAAGTGGTTGAGTCACCATCCCTGGAGGTCTTTAAAAGACGTTTAGATGTAGAGCTTAGGGATATGGTTTAGTGGAGGACTTGTTAGTGTTAGGTCAGAGGTTGGACTCGGTGATCTTGGAGGTCTCTTCCAACCTAGACTATTCTGTGATTCTGTGATTCTGTGAACAAGACAGATTAAAGATGACACGACAAAGAGAACTGAAGGAGATGTTTGCCTGACAGAACCCACCATTCAGCCGTTACTGCAGAGGTGCAGTAATGAGCCCTGTGTCCTGGCTGAATCTCAGATTATTCATTCTTTTACACCCTGACTTTTGCTGAGCTGGGATCTCTGGAAATCTGAGCTTTGTGTATTTGGCTTGTTCTGTTTGTTTCCTTCATTCATTTTCTTTACATGAAACTATATTTTTTTGGACAACTATTTCCAAGAATTTCTTACATGCAAGGAATTACATATAACATGAGTAAAATGCTGTTTTCTTTGGGACAGAATGTAATGGCTATTTAAGAGTATGCAGATAAACCATGCTACATTTTACAATTGTACAAGACACTTTCCAAATGTTAAAGCAGTACCAGCTTCTGTCTCTAAACAGCATGTCTCCTCAACAAGACAGCTGGAGAGAAGAGTACAAATTGATCAAATACATATTTCTGACTTTCTCAGATGTGTTATAAAACTCCTGAATAAAGAGTGGCCTTGTGAACCAACTCAGAAAACACTTTTGAATCAGGAAGACAGAAGAATGCTTGGAGATGACTCTTTCATGACCAAAGAACGAATTGATGAGAAAGACATCTTTTGCAAGTGATGTACAGTAGCAGAACAAAAAAAAGACACAGGTATCAAATCAGAGGTGAAAGGTTGTGCAAGAATCTTGACAAGAAAGACTAAAAAATGCTGGCATTTTCTGCAGTATGAGAAAGGGGAAGGGAAGGCACAGGGAAAAAAATGGTTTGAATCGGGGGGTCAGGGGAGATGATCCATGAATATTTGTTAGTAAATGCCTACCCAGGTGAATACAATTTGCAAAAACACTACTTTGCATGAAAGACTCAGCCCACCTTTCATCCCCAGGTCAATGCCCCACTTCTCAGGATAAAGGTTATTTTAGGATGAATAAAAGTGGGGAGAGAACTGCAATTTTGTTACACTAGTGGAATTCACCTGGAATCAGAAAGTTTTGCCTTTGGGATCTGAAGGAGAATAAAGTGAAGTCAGAGAAATAAATGAATTCAGGGAGAAATAAGCACAGACAATAACCATGATGGTAAGAACCAAGTGGTTAGCAGAAGCATGTGAAACAAATTCAGACATGATCTGGACAGCACAAAAGTGAAGACTGACGTCTGGAATATGAGCGATGGACTCAAGAGAAAGAGAAAAGCGTCTTATACTGCCTATTCTACAATAAGTTATGTGAAAGAGTTTTAGAAGAAAAGAAAGAAATCCATTTTATAAAGGTAAGATTTTATAAAACATTTTATATAGGTATATAAATTGTGAGATAACAGTATTACCTGATGAACCATGAGCAGAACTACATAAGTGACCCAAGAGTGAAAATGTGTTCCTCCACAGGATACCACAAGAGATGAGGCAATCACAAACTACTTTTAAAGACCAAACCAGTATAAAAGATTTCCCTCATCAAATTCAAAAGTTTCTCTTCATCAGGCAGAAAGTACTATGTTCAGAAAGCACAATGTCAGAGCAAGAAGCAATATTCTGTGACTTTACAATATAATCTCTTTCACTCCATGCTTAATTACATCTTTCATTGGCTTGTATGATGTTGAGCTTTCAGACCCTGCTTTTATATTTTTTTAGCTTTGATCTAGAAATGTTATTTTCTGTGCTTTGATTTTATTTTTGTCATTTTTATTACCAGTGCATCAAAATGCAGTTTTCGCTGTTCTGACCAAGCACTGAAAAGGAAGCCCATTAGTGAAATGTTGAATTTGTATTTATTCTTCCTGTGGAAGATGGAGTTCTAAAATATCACTCTTAGCTCTCAGTTTTATCCTTTGGCAACAACAGCCCTTCTAATTTTGAGAGTTCAACAGCCAAAAATGAGAAAAATGGGAAAAAAACTAAGTTTTCAAAGTATAACACAATTTTATTGATGTGGAAGATTTAAAGTGTCTTGTATTTTCTTGTTCAAATGATCGTGTAACACTTAGAATTCTTATTTGTTCCTCTCTTAATGTTCTCTGTCCTTTTTTATCTCATTTTATATCAATAAAAAGTTTAACTTAAGAAGACTTCTGCAAGACTGCAAAATATATTGCACCATCAGAAGCTGTTATACAGACCACACGTGAATTAATGTTTTGTGGTATGCATAAACTTTGTGGAAATAATACTAATTCTCTTCCTCCTTTCTGGGTTCAGACATGTCTCATCTTGATGCGGAGTGCTCTAATCAATGAACCTGAGGCTAGTCTAAGGGGGAACGTCAAAGCATTTTATTTAAAAATGGAAAAGAATTGAAATGAATGAGTCTTGACTGCAGTGTTCTAAGAATTGTTTATATTTTAATTAACAGACAGCTAGTATTAATTGCAAAAATTACATAAATTGGGGAAATAGTTTTGCAAGGCCTGAAGCCTAAGATTCTATTTTATCATGTGGATATTCTCAGCACTCTGCTTTACTTTCTCTCCTTGGCATGATGAATGCTTTACTATTTGATGATAAATATCATCCTGAAGATGAACTATACGGGTCTGAAGGAAATGGATTTATCTTGTCAAGCTCTCTCTGAACTCGATAAGAAACAATGTACCCTCCCTCCTATAGATAAGTTTTGTGGGAGCCTGATCTACTGAGTCCTATGCAGAAAATGTTGTGTTTGGATCCCAAGGTAAGATAGGTGTGAAGCGGTTATTTAATCCTGTCAAAATGGAGGTGTTTCCTTACACACCCAGAAAAACAAGCAAAAACAAACCCACCTCTGTTACACAGGAACTCTATATGCTGAAATCTGCAGACTAGCTAGCAACTGGCTGGTAATCATGAAGGTCATAATTTTTGTATAGAGACACTAGAGTCATCACTCAGAACCACTTACACCACTCCAGTATCATATTCTGTTTTTACAAACAGCTGAAAAGTTTATATATTGCAATGAAAATATATATTTACATATACCCACCCACATACACTACATATATATGAAAACTATGACTTACAAATCTGCATTTTCTCATTTGTTTCTTAATTCAGCATATGTAGAGTAGACAAAAACAACCCTGAGTCAGTTGACTCAAGTACAGAGTTGTTACTCTTTGTCTAGCCAAAAGGAAACCGTTTTGGCTCACCTCATAGAAATGCTGCCTAGGAGTCAAAGGCATCCTAGTTCAATTCCTGATTAATAATCAGCCTGTGCACACACACTAGAGTTAAATCTCCAGATGGGAAGGATGTAAGCTTCCCTAATTAGTTAAGTCTGCTCTTGTATCAGTCCATCACTTGGCAGATGTTCAATGCTCTGCTCTAAGCTATTCTGTGGTTTCTCAGCTTCTGCAGAATTTACTGATTCTGCAGCTGGCTATTTCCCAGACACTCATCATTATCTTTACTTGGTGGATCCAGCAACATTCTCAGTGTCTCTCCTTTGAGGCAGTCATCACATAGATTAATTATATTGATCAGTAACCTCAGACCTGGAGAGTTTAAGCTGATGAATCTGTCTTTAACTCTAAATCAGAAAAGTATCTTGTAATTCATGTAACAAATATCAATTACACAAACCTCATTATTGCATATATCAAAGTAATTTAATCCCATGCTATTATAGCCAATCAATTCACCTTCAGATCAAGCATCTGATCACTATTCTTTGACTTCACAAAAAAAAAAAAAAAAAAAAAAACTGCAGTTTTATTTTGCAAAAAATGAATCAATCATTTATTTCTTTAGTTCAACAGAAGCATTTTGTGCTGTTTGATAGTAGTCCTACTCAAGAAAATCTGGATTTATGTCTCATCTATGCAGCTACTTGTAATTACGTCTAGATTTTCCCAGTTGCTTTTTAATATGTGGCAAACATTTAATCAATAAGCAAGTGAGATTATTTGTCATCACAGCAGTTAAATCTTTGAATTGTAGAGTGAGAAACAAACCGACAGTATTTATACTATACTGTCTTTATACATTTTAAGAAGGTTCAGACTACATATATGAATAACAGGTAAAACAATAAAGACAAAACTATTTTGTTTTACCCTTTAGACCTCCCCATTGATAGAAAAAAAAATAAATCTTAAAATCTGAACCTCTGCCATCACATATAGAGCAACAGTAATCTCATCAGACTCTATTCTGCGGATTCACAGAATCATAGTTTCGTCCCACTTCTCACATCTCACATACTTTCAGCTATGAGGATTCCACCACTTCCTTGAGTAGCCTGTTCCAATGCTCGTCATTCACAGTATTATTCTCTTGTTCACCTGATAAAATGTATTTTTGCACTTAGAAAACAGTACAGCCTGATAACATTAAGTCTTGTGTTGTAATTATAATATGAATGGATGCAGCAATAGCCCTTACAGCCTTATAATACTATTTACCAGATATTATAGCACACAGTAGTATACTAGATGTTACAGCTTCCCCTGCATGAGGTAAAAAGTGAGACATGTTATGTGCCACTCTTAGCAGGCCTCAGAAAATACTTACTTTTTTTACTCTAAGTGCACTAATAAATACTACCACACTCTGGTTCTAGATCTTCTGCTAAAATATTTTCAGACACTGAATTCTAAGGGAAATCTGATTGTACAAATCCCCATCCACTTAAAATGGAATTCTTTGCCTCTGTTATGCCTTCCCAGTGTTTTATAAAAGCAGAAATGAATGTTGATTACAAAGAATTTCCACAGATAAATTCATTTCTCAATAAACAACCATAATTTCCATGGAGTTAATCTACTCAGGTATTCCACAGAACTGTATCTATGCATATATTTCACTGTTATTTCCTTACTTCAGATACTTTCTTTTTGGTCTTGTCTCCTCTTCAGTTGCAATGAGGCTCATAGCTACAACACAGGGTAAAGCACCACTGGTGACAGATGGTTGATTAAAATCATGGACACAGATTAAACAAGAAAAAGTTGGAGGGCTGAAAGAGGTAATTAAAATGGCAGCTTGCTCAAGAAAGCAGAAGAGAGGTCATTTTTGCCCTTCAGAAATGTATTAAGCTACGCTACAGTAATCAAGATTACCAACTGCTCAATGGTTAGTGACAGAAAATCCTCTCTATGTGTATCTTGCATCAAAATCAGTTCTCAAATTTGATTCCAGAATTGCACAGTTCTTTTTTCAAAACTTAGAGGAGCAGCACAGTCAGCTCTTCCAGAAAGACCATACAAGTCCTAGAGTGCTTGTTGCAGCTGTGGTGATACATTTTAAGTACAGGAAACATTACCAAATTTTGCAATCCTAATCATTTAAAAGGCACTGTTTTCTATTTTATACTGAGCAAAATAACAACTTAATGAACATCTTCAGAAGCAGCTTTAAATGGCTATATTTCTTGTGGCCATATGTTGAGAATATACCAACAAGTTTCTTTGACTGTAACTTTATTTTGCCTTCTAGAATTATAAAGCATTCAAAGTCTCCAACAGAAAATAAAACATTATTGTGCTTACTAACAGAAATTAGAAAAAAAATACCAAGAAAAAGAACTTGGGCCAATCTAGGTAAGTTGCTGTTAATGGCTATTCTGTCTCATTGATTTTATGATTACACTATTATTATTATTATTATTATTATTTCTTCACAGATTCAAAGATTCACAGACTGGTTGAGGCTGGCAGGCCCTCTGGAGACAGTTGCTCCAGCCGGGACACCCCCAGCAGGGTGCCTAGCACCACATCCAGGAGGTTTTTGAAGACCTCCAAGGAGAAGACCCCACAGCCTCTCTGGGCAGCCTGGGGGAGGGCTCTGTCACCCCCACAGTACACAGATGTTTGCTGGTGTTCAGAGGGAACTTCCCGAGTTCCATTTCCTCTGGTCCTGTCACTGCACCAGTGAAAGGAGCCTGGCTTTGACTTCTTTACTTCGTCACTTCAGGTATTTATGTACATGTAAACAACATCCCCAAATCTTTCTTTTCTCTAGGCTATCCTCTCATCAGGAGAGATGCTCTGGATGGTCTCTCCAGCATGTTCATGTCTCTCTTGTACAGGGGGGGCCACAACTGGACATAGTACTGCAGGTTTGGCTCCACCTGTGCTGTCCAGCCACTTGGCCCATATGTGCTTTGGGTTCTTCTTCCACAGGAGTAGGGTTTTACACTTCCCTTAATTAAATTCACTTAAATAAAATATATTTCCTTTCAATTTTAAATATTTATTTTTGTTCAGTTATAAACATACAATTTCTTCACCATTCCTATAGTAGGTGGCAAAGGAATTTGTGAAACTCTGTAGTTGTACTTGCAAAGATAAAAATATCTATGGATTTTACCATTCATTTAACTTAGATTGCACCATGAACATTGTTTCCTGAACTTATGTGATCTGTTTACACCTTTTTTTTTTTTTGCTTATCACTTCACAAGTTTTGCAGTTCAAGAAGAAAACCAACAGCTCATTTTCACTTGAACAAGATGCAAAGTGAGATAACTGGTGAGTAGACCTTCTGGAACATGAACTTTACTTTTTCTGTTTTACTTAATACATATTAAAGTCTCACATCTCTTTAAAAAATAATAAATAATCACTGAAATCTGTGTGATGCTGCCAGATTGATTCAGTTATAGTGAAATGAAAGGATAAGTACTTTTGGCTAAAACATATCCCAAGAACCTCAATAAAAGTAATTTTCATTTGCATTCAGGCTAATTCAAGAAAACAGTCATCCAGCTAGATCCCACTCAGTAAATTCTTCTCATCCCAGACAAGTGGTAATTTTTAAGTCTTTATTGTATTTGCTGAAGTCCAACAAACATCCCAGCAGTATTCACATCTACAGGAAAGACCTTTTGCAAGCTGTGACAAGAAACAATATACTTATTTTCAGGGGCCAATTTCCACACCACCAAAATCATTATTTCCACATTTAAGATGAGATACCCTTTATTACACAGGTCTTCCTAACTTAAATATTTCAGCCTCTGGCTATGTCTGTTGCACTGTGCCTGGGCTCAGGTGGAACAAATTGACATGACCCAGTTCAAATGTGTTTTTAGTTAGAGTACAGAAATGAAACTGCTCTCCCGTGTGCATTTCTATCAATCTTTATCCAAAGTATCGATTGGATAAAAGGTTGCTGAAAGGCATGTGAGAACACACAGATGTAGGGGAAAACAGGATTCTGCTCTACAATAACATCAAGGAGAAATAGAGAGGCTAGGAAGGCTGTGAAAAAAGTATAAAAATCATCCTCGTAAGCACAAAGCTGAGCCAGTATTAATCACCAATTTGTTTTATGAAATTCAGCAAGCAATTAAGCAACCACAACAGCTCACCTACAGTTCGTCAACTTAAAGAGGTTTCCCTAACCAAGCTCTCTGCTTAGGGATACCTTAGGGATAGCAATAGGCGCTTCAGTGCAAAATGTTCTCTCTCACACTTTCAACACCAGGAAAAGATCAAGGCAGGGAGGGTAAAGTTTAGATAAGATGGACCTACCTACGCTCGCCATTTGTTGCCAAGAGTTTCTGTAAAGCTTTCTTATGAGAAAATCATGATAAAATTGCAGTATTCCTCCAAACAAGTTAAGAGTAATAGAAACTGATTAAATCTAAAGTCAAGTGTGTAAAGCAAGCACCCATTCTCAGATCTGATACAGGAAGGAATCAAACTAACAGATTTGGGGACAGCAGCAGCACCCACTCAGGTGCCATTATTTATTGGCAGGGTCTGTTGCAATTCTTTCAAACACCTCATTATTAATCCTCAGCAATTTGAAATGAAGTATGGAAAAAAGTAGTCCTGTGCTTCAAAAGCAAAAGCATACTGCCTGTATGAAACACCAGCTAGATGTTATAATGAGAGGCGCTGCCAGGTGTCACCTAGCAGTCTGTGCACAGCATAGGCCAGTGCAACATCAGGGTTTGAATCAGTCCCTAGTATCAACAAAAAGACTGAGTCACCAGACATGAAAATTTAAAGGTAGAACCTTTCCACAGCAAAGAAATCCAGCAACTGTGGAGAGCACTTGAGAAGCAAGCTTAACACCAATTGCCCAGGCTCCTCCTGCTCAGGACTGATGCCAACAGACCACATCGCTCCAAAGCAACACACATGGGACTGTTGGTGAAAGTCAGGGGACTGACTTTCCAAGGGCAGTGCTGTAGGTGTGCTTGCTGAACCTTGCAAACGGCAGGAGAAACATCACAGTTTGAAACATTTCTTGTTTTGTTTGTAGCTCAGCTTTCCTCCAAGGCCACTTACTCCCTGGAATAAACAAGATGGAGAGAAGCCTGTGCGTCTTATCTGTGTCTTTAACCCCTCTAGCTCTTTTCTGCATGTTTTAGAGCACTTCCAATAACCCAGTGGATTTTAGGGCACTTAAAATGATTGCCTTTTAAGCAAAAAGCAATGTTCAATCATCATGGCAGCACAGCTGCTGTCACACACTCTAAAATAGGGACTGAGAGTCTAGCAGTGACTTTGAGGGAAGTACACACTTGCATCTTTGCAATATGCCTGTTAAAAATACACATTTTCATATTAGAAAAAAAGAGTTTAAATAATAGTTTTTACTTGCAGAGCTATCCCTGCTCCAGGTGTTACAGAAATACCAAATGGTCACTTCATGAGAAAAGCATCATGTCTGAGGATGACCAAGAACAGACTGTAAGCTCACATAAGTAACAAACTACATTCTACATTACCTTCTACACTTATGTGTACGTATTTGCATTAAAAACAATATAGCAATTGGAAATTGATAAAAATTATTTAGCTTTGCCTTATTAAAGACCAATGAAGGGAATTAAAATGACCAGTGAATGACCAGGTTTTTAAACTACATTTTAATACCTTTTGGAACCATTTTCATTGTTGGGAGGTTGTTTGTCTTCTATTGATTCTTACAGTCATGTTTGAAGATGACAATTCTGTCTTGATCAGCTGTTCTAAAACAATTGAATATTTTGTAGAATGGTTTGGGCTGCAAGAGACCTTAAGGACCACCCAGTTCCAACCCCCTGCCATGGGCAGGGACACCTCTCACGAGATCAGGTTGCCCAAAGCCCCATCTAACCTGGCCTTGAACACTGCAAGGGATGAGGCATCCACAGCTTCTCTGGGCAACCTGTGCCTCATCACCCTCTGAGTAAAATATTTGCTCTGTATATCTAATCTAAACTACTCTTTTTCAGTTTACAACAATTACCCCTTGCCCGACAAACAAAAAATCATCAGTGACTGGACTAGAGAAAGAACTTCAGAAAGGGGCAGATGGAAAGAAAAAATAACTGCGAGAACAGAGCCACATATAAAATAACTGCGTACAGAACCACAAAAGACAAGAAAGAAGAGAATGGTACAAAATTAGAAAAGATGGACAAATGTCAGAAAGTCTGACATGTTACCTTAATTTTGATCTGAGTTCAGAATTCCTCTTCAGAAACTCACATTAGCAGAAAGGAAGTAGTATTAAAAAAGGTGTCATTTTAGAGAAACTCCGCTTCAGATTCTGTCTTTCATTCTTTATAAATCATTCTTTGCTGAGTGAGGCAGGATAGAGCACAGACATTATCATATAGGGATTTCAGCACAGAACTGCTCAGTTTAAATTATCTAGTGTAATGGCTTTCTTACTTGTTGCAAGTTAAATGTTGGTGTGACTTTTCTTATTTTTTCAGCATCTTTATAGATTGCTCTCCTTCGAGTGATTAATTAATTTGCACCTACTGTTTTGCACTACACATTCCTTGCTAACACTTTTTTCCTCCTCTTTTTTTCTGTGGTTAACTTTAATTAATACTTTGTTTAGGATGGTTAAGACTTTTTCTTCACTAATACAACTCACCAATTTTATTCATTTATTTATTTATTTATTATGATATCTGCTTTAAAGTTTATTATTGGTTTTTGGTGGTTTTGGTTGTTTTGTTGTGTTTTTTTGGTGCCAATTTTTGAAAAGTTACGATCATTCTATGTATTCTTTTTATTGAGTTTAAGTTAACCAGCTGTTTCATTAGTTTTAGCATTACTTTATTTACTTTTCATTTCTTAACTGCTAAAACCCTAAAGTTTATTGCTTTTCTCCCTCTAGCCATAGAATAATTCCTAATCATAGAATACTTCTTAATTTTGTAAATTGCCGAGCGTTTTCTGGTAGATTAATTATGTTTCATTTCTTTTTTCTTTTTCTTTTTACTTATGGAGTATGTGATACCCATTAGAGCATCAAACATTTAATTCAAATTAAGTTAATGTAAATAGAAAACATTTTTTAAAGCAATGTCCAAGCTTCTGACTTCCATTACAGTTATTAGTTTGGCACACCTATTAAAGGCTGCATTCAAATAATATGTGTTCTTACATTCATTTTTAGTAGTGCCCCAAATGCAGATCCAAAATGTGATTGATTAAGCAGTAAGATAGATGGTTTTAATGCATTTTGCTTTTAATGCTTGGTTTCAAATTGTTGCAAAGGCATCAGAGTGATCGCTTGAGGTGTGGCAGCTTCTAACAAATATAATCAGCATAATGGATGGTCTGCATGACTCAGCTAATTCAGGACTCCTTGTATTTTTAAGTTACTAAAACAGCAGTGCATAAGTTTTTATAAAGTATTCCTTATTGCATTTACCTTCTGAAGTTTACCAAATTCATTGTACTGTCTTGTCCCTTCCTTGGCTGAGAATGACAATGACATCCAGCTCAGTGAACTGAAGGCAGGGTCTGATTCTGCCTTTCTGACCTGATTGGGATCACAATACTCCCCAAGCAATCACTCTGCAGTCATCTGTGAGGAGTAGCAGCAGTTCTTACAGACCCAACAACAGTGATACTGTACTTCAACTACTTCAGAACACAAGGTGAGAAAAATTCTTCAATGCCTTTCCTGGACAACCCTGCAGAAGGCTGACTATAAAACATGCAATAAAATCCTCAAGGCAGAAGCCCTGTTTTACAGGCTGTGAAGCAGCTAGCATATTTCTGTCACTATATCAATAATAAATAAGAATTGTGACATAGCACATGGTCATAGTTACTACAGGTCATGCAGTCTGCTGGGAATAGATTTGGGAAAATTAGGAACTGGCTGACCCTCAAATAAACTGTGTGGTCAGAACAGAAGGATCGTACCAGAAACCCATTTTCCATCTGATGGGAAATGCTTCAGACATTTCATTTAGCGCTGTCCAAAAGGTTTCTGTTACTATACTCCCAACATACCTTATTGGCAAGTCTTTCCCAGAAAGATATTAACCAAGGTCACCCCTGAAAAAAAAAAAAAAAAAAGTCAAGCCATTTTCTGTTATCCAGTGTCTCCACCAAACACATTGATACCTGAAATTTGGCTGGCCCCTTTTCTATACTGTCCTCCTGTCCTCTTCCTGCATGGCAGCATGCTTAGAAACTGTTGAGCATGCCCAAGGTGGAGACCTGTTTGTTGTCTACATTATGCAAACACAGCAAGCTTAAAGCACTGATCGGGATCACTTGGCCAGTTATATTCTGAAGATTATGACCATCCTCTTTTCATTCCAAGTTAGAAAATGGAAGGGTCAACGAGACATAGGAGTACTTAATTTTCCAATGTTTGGTTCCTGAAGAGAGGAAGATTTGGAAAAGAAAGTTGTTACACAGTGATGTGCACTAATAAGCTCAAGGCCATCGTCATGGCCAAGGTCCAAGCTAGGCACCTCCACAGGCTCCTTCCCTGACTTATAGCCATTGCACTTTGGAAACCTCTGCTGCTTACTCTGATTTCTCAAGGAAAAGAAATATGACCAAGATTTGGTCCTTTAAAAGGGAGTATTTCACAAAAATCTGAAATAACATAACAGCCTAATCAGCTGGTATTTTGGGGGGTGCGTGAGAATCACAGAATCATAGAATATCATAGTCAGCTCCGAGTTGAAAATGAGTAACAGCAATCTTGCCAGGTGCTTTACAGGTGTTATTTAATATCTGTATTTTAGTGTTGAGTCCTAAGCTGAAGCTTGTGGCATTCTGGCTGTTCAGTGGTGGCATTCAACATGAGATACTAACATAATGCAATGGATATAACATTAAATAAGACCAAGCAAATTGAGACAAAGTTGGAGTTGGAACAGTTAATGCAACTGAAAGTACAAACTACAGTACTAAATATTAATGAAGATAACCAGCCAAGAGTTAAAAATGATAGAAGTTATAAATCTACTTTAAGTTAAATCTTCAGGAAACTTTACTTATATCTGATTTGAATCATTAACACCAAAACCGAATTTTTAAAATCCCCTTGATAGTCAAGCAAAAGGAGCTCTATGACAAAAATAGGAAAGAATCTTAACTGTGTCAAAAACTTGCCAGTAGTAGTTTCAGACAGTGCAATTGTTGCACTGTTACACCAGCAGTTTGAAGTGTTTCACTACGTGTTTTCGTATTAAAGTAACTGTCCATACTTTCTTTCACTCATATAACGTTTCCTTCACTAATATAACGTATAAGAGCCACCGATGCTGAAACATGCGCTTGCACAGCAGTGTGGTTCGGGAAAGGATGGTGCTCCAAACAGCATCAACGTAATGATCAACTTAAATAGACAAAAGAAAATTTCAGCATGTGGGATGCAAAAGTCACTGTCTGAATTCAGCAAGAAGTCTTCAGAATAGATATTTAAAGCTTTATTTTCTATATTCTTTCTTTGCAAACCTCTTGCTCTCTTTCAAGAGGGTATATAGCAGAAGAGAGCCCAGAAATGAAAGCTATGCCTAAGGACAAAAATGCATGTGAGTTTTGGGATGCATGTAAGGAAGGTTTGGGGAGCAAAGGTAATGGCAGATGTGAGAAACAGGTGAGGCGTGCTTTGTAAAGTCTTAAAGCAAGAATGAAAATATTACTTATTTAGGAGTCAGTGGACTCTCAAAAATATAAGATGGAGCCGTGGTAGAACCACTAGCATTCCAACAGAATTGGAATTCTGTTCCAATTATTCCAACAGAATTATTCCAACAGAATTGGGCAAGGGACCAAAGAAAGAACACGGAACTGCCATATCAAAAGTGAAAGCATAAGCCACACAAGTAGGCTAAAACTTTTTCTAGAAGAAAATCATGAATATTATATACTGTAAAATAAGAATTATTCTAACTATTAGTAGTGCCATACTCATTAATTATAATATTATGATTCTAATAGTCCTCTACAGAATATTCTATTCTACTTTATTCCAAAAAAAATCTGGTTGATACCCTTCTCTGAATAATAATTTATCCTTTGAATTAAACTTTAAGTATTTAAAATAATTTGAGTAGATTAAAAGTCTTAAATTTCTGACCCTTTCTTCAGACACACTACGTTTCACTTGTGGTGCTCTTGTTTCTTTCCAGTCCTCAAAGTCTTTAGGATACCCTTAGACTTCAGTGAATATTTTTTTATTTACTTCAGTAAAGAATTAGTGAATATATAGATTTAGAAAGGATTGAAAGTGATTTTCTTTCTTCCCACTATTTCAAGTCTCTTGAGAAAGAGCACTGTACTATAAAAATAAATGAATAAACAAGCACAAGTAATATTTCCTTATTATTTTCAATATTTGACACTAAAAGATAAAATTGTCTACAGGGAAATTCATAAAAACTATGTGGAGCTTCACACTTGTAAATGTATTTACCTGGTGAGCCCCTGCTCGTTATTTTATTACTGGGAGTAGGAAGTGTTCCTGTTTTATAGCTCTATTGAAGGCTCAGAAATTTAAACAAATTATATTTTTTCCCTTCTAAGACCATATAATTTATCAAGCCCTGGCCTTGCTCAGTTTATTACATTATTTTTCCATGCATGAAAATCCATTTGCTGCTCTGCTTCTTATTGAAAATGGTAATTTCCTGGGTGGATGCACATCTGTTATCATATTGGAGTCCAGTATGATGAGCCTGAGTGCAGAAGTGGCACACCCACTTCTTTTCAATGACACTAGAGAAAGGGTAATACCCCCTCTTTTTTATGAAACACCACCAAGAAAATAATAAAGTAATGATAAAAAAAAAAATACTTCAGCACTGGATGTTACTGAGAGCCATTTCCACCCTTTCCACGTCTTTCAGTCTCTTTTCTAAGTCGTATAGTCATCAAAAGTTATACCTACTTCTATATGGGAAAATACTTGATAAAAATGTTTTTTACATATATTAGAAGTGCCTTGATTAATATATTCTATGACTTGGGTAACAGAATCACAGACTAATTTAGGTCTGAAGACATCTTTGGATATCATCCTTTCCAACCTTTTGCTCAAACGGTAGCAACTCAAGCAGGCTGTCCACAACCTATTGAGTTTTGAATATCTCCAAGGGCAGGGATTTCACGGCCACTCTGGTCAACCTTCTGCAATATCTGACTAATAAGATAATTAAACATAATCCATAATGAACTTAAGATAGTCCTAAATATCTAGAGAAAATAAAAATGGCAGTTCTTAAAGGAAGACTAATTTCTCCTAAGTGAAACCATCTAAAGGAAACTAAGTGTACTGTGATAATTGCCTAGACTACCTCAACAGCAAAGAAAAGGAAAGAGAATGACACTAAGTAGATATTTCAGCCTGCCTTTATTTTAGATGCATTCAAGGCCATATGGTGCAATTCCTTACAGCAATTCCTATTGCATTGTTTACCAGGTAAAAGAGAAAAAATTCCCTTAAATTTGTTTATTCTCTCTACCACTATAACACACTGTCACCATGCTGTTGCAGATTTATCATAGATATTTTAACATGGAGGTATCTATGAAAAAGTGAATTGCATTTCAAACATGGAAAAATTAATATCTCACACAATTAATGAGTCATATAGATATGTGTTACATAGCAGGATAATACACCAACAGCAGCTCTATCAGATTTTTGCTGTTGGCCTTGTGGGTAGAAATTCCCTTAGTAGCAGAGAGAGCATGAAAAAGATTTTTTTTTAATGTTAAAATATTATCTACACATACATACCATGAGGACATAGTCAAGCAAAGCCCATAAAAATAAAGCATTATAGCTTTAATGGATCATTTATGTGAGCACCTTTAAGAACAGAAATATTTTTAAGAGCCTAATATTTCTGAAGTCGACCACTTCCAAAATATTGAAAATATAGGCATTTTATTTATAGTACAGCACAAAGTACTGATCCAATTCACAATTTATTCTCACAAAATATCATTAAGTGAAAAAGTGCATTCAAAAGCAGACACCTTTGGTAGCTTCCAGAGACTTTTTTAAAGGAGAACACTGACACCAGAAAGGATTTTCATTCTGTTGAATTTCCTTCCATTCCTTTAGGAAGTCAGAATGTCAGGAGAGCCATGGCAAGAGTTTTCTGTGCAAAACTATATTTCTTACAGAACATGGAGCTCACAGGTATGTAAGAAGTTAAGTCACAGGGATGGATGAGCTCAGTAAAATGCCCAGAAAACTGAAGGTTAACTATCTTAGGCTCAAGATTAAGAAGCCCTGCAGTTGCTTTCAGTAACCCACTAATTAGTCTTAATAAGACAGGAAGCATCCCATGGGGAAATACAGACAAGACTAATTGGCAGCATGCACCTGCTTCTAAAGGGAAGAGGAACACCTACCCACATCAAGGAGAGTATTAGAAAGCATGCAAGTTGAACTACCACATCCCCAGAGCCCATATGTGGGCTTTTACAATTTTTTTATTTTTTACTACCTTTAATAGATCTTTGTGCAAATCAACAGCTTTCATTTTCTGTTTGATATCAGGTGGCAGTAATTTCTTGTGTGAACATAGAAGAAAATGTTTAATTATCACAAACATCACTTACATTAGGTTTAAAAAACCACTAGTTTGCTAACAAGTACGGTTCTGTCAATAGTTTTAAACCTAGAATAAACCTATTCTATTGACCTCTTAAACATCTGATTTTATTCAGAATAAAGTAAACTCATCCTATGTGCTAAGTGTTTTTGCTTATAGAGCAGCAGTACAAGGGGAATCAGTAAAAAATATTGGAAATTGTTATTTTAGACTGTATTAGAAAACAAGTGCGAGAACCTGCAAACCAGCTGCTTGATAGAAAACCCAGGAACATCAAGTTGTTCTGGGGATTGTAGTAACATGATGCAGAGCATTCTCTGTGAACATAACTGCTTCTGATCTGATCAAGGTTAGGATCTGAAAAGCTACTTCTAATACGTATTCTGTGCTTCTTTGTGGACTCGTTCTCAGACCAAGTTATTCACAACAAGAGAATCACAATACCTCTTACATCCTGTGACAATGGTTTCAGTGGTTCTAAAAATAAATAAATAAATAAATAAATAAATAAATAAATAAAGTGTTTCCAAGACAAAATATTGTCTACTATTCTACACTGTGAAAATAGGTCTTTATATGCTGTGTGGTTGAAATCAGAACTTCATTCTCACAGACTGAAGGGTAACTGTATTACATTAAAGGGGTGTAAGTATAACCTCACAGTAAACATATATAGAGAGATATAATTTATATTTTAACAGGATACCTGAGAAGACTGTAAATAATTTTAGTAGTTAGAGCATCATTCTTTTTTTTTTTATTATTATTGGTATTATTTCCTCATAGCCTTACAATTCACTTCCATTTAACTGCCTGCAAATTTACTTCAGAAAATCTTTATACCTTTTACTAAAAGACATGAATCCAGGCCATTTTCATTATGTATTTTCCTGCTTTTATTGTAGCTAGAACAGAGCAGAACTTAGCACAGCTTCTTTTATCCTGTTTTTCAACACTTTGTCCCTTGTACTATGTCAAGCAAAGTACAGATGATAATAATATCTGAAGGCTTTATTGAAAGATTAATGGGCCCATCTGTCAGTATGCTCATTCCCTAGTCACATGCTAGCTTGAGCACTGGTAACTACAAAAGTTCTTAATACATTGATGTTTGTTTCCACTGTACACCAAAAACACTCAGAGAAACTGAGGCTGGCTTTTGCAGAAGTAAACTTTTGCAGAAGTAAAAGGAGGGGAATTCTGCCATCATGCAATCAATAATTTTTTTAAAAAAGTTTATTTTTATCATTGTTTGTTAAATCTGGAAGAAAATCATAAAAGAAACGTGCACAAATTAGAACATTCTGTTAAGACCACCTCCTTCAGAAGCGCTTGAATTTCAGGAATGGACTTTCAGAAATAGAGAGAGGAGACTAAAAAAGGTGATGCATGGGATACAGCTGAGGTCCCATGGTTTGTACAGGCCATCACATCCTGCCCCATTTGCAGAGGACATCAGCTGAGACCTACTCTGTTCCATTCTTCAGGGGCTAGAGGCAGGAGGGAAACAGAGCATTTTAGAAATCAGCAACAAACCTGAGGCTACAAACAGTATTTTGTGCTGCCACATGATTTTTCAGTGATTTCACTGCAGATCCTGTGGAAGTCAGAGAGAATTGGGAACCTGATTCTCCCTTTCATCCTCCAAAAGCTTCCAGTAACACTTCTTGGGTCATACTGTGCAATTCTTGTAAGAAATCATAGTGATTTCAGGTCTTTTGCTATAAATAGTTCAGACTAAGACATAGAGCAAGATTTAGTCTTTTTATGTTAGTAGAACTAGAAGATGATTTTGTTATATTCTAGTGCCATATTTCAATGGCTGCTCCTACCACCTAACAACAAGGCCAGGCAGTTTTGCACATATTGCTTGAATTTTCTTTTTGGTAGGAAACACTGTAAGAAGAACCCCTTAAGTATGACTAGTTGAAAATAATTATAAGTAAAACAAATATCTGTATACAGAAAACATAAAGCCTTTAGCTCGAGAAAAACAAACTAGTGGAAAGTGAAGCGTTATTTTACATTTTCTCTTGAAATTCCCATGCTACACTTTGAATGTAGTACATTTAATCTCCAGCCCCTCTTCAGACCAAGTAATTTAAGATTAAAAAGACCAGAGAGAGATCTTGCTGAATTACCACACCCATACCCAGCTCCTGACACACAAGTCTGATCAGTTCCTGATCAGAAAATTGCCTGCAACCTGTCTACTTAGAAACAATGGTTGGGTGAATTACCTGTTATGGCACAAAAAGTCTCCAGTAAACAGTATACTACGTAACTGACACAAGGGGAAACATCTATCATCCTACTGTTCAGTGTGGCCTATTAATTTATATAAGCCTCCATAGCTCTTCATTTCTTGTCAGTGAAAGCGGTGCAGTTCCCCACAGACATATACAGGGCTTGTGAGCCAGGCTGCTGCCCCAGGGTGCTGCCCAGAGGAGCCTCTCCTTCTTCATTGACAGCAAGAGATAAGACAAAATAAACTCCAGGCTTGGGTATCTACAGTAGATATTGGAGAATGCCTCTTCAGAACCATAAAAATGAAAAATTAAGCTATTTTGGTTTCTTCTGTCTGAAGCTATATTTCACTGTTACCGTCAATGGACTCCCTGCCCCTTTCAACTGACTTCCTTCCAAAGTTCTACTGTCAAAACATGTTGTTTTTTTTTTTGGCCTAAATCCTGTCAGTGAACATTGTTTTGGGGAACACTGTCAGCAGACATTTAGTGTCACTAGTAGCAGAGCATCTACTGGAAAACTGTGCCAGAAAATCCCTTCATATCCACAAGATACAGAGAAAATTATTTTTATGTAATTTCTAAAACTCTGAAATTTAGGCAGACTGGTTACTTTTGTTTAGGCAGCTACAGACAATTTGCCATCTTTGCCTATTCTACAGTTAATCCCAGATGCCTGGATAAAAACCATGATAGTGTGAAACAACAGTCCTCATGTAACATTAGTTAAATTATGAGCCTACTTCCTTGGTGTAGCCTATGCATGAGAAATAAATATGTTTTTATTCACTTCTAAGCATTACAACCAATAACTGCCTGGGAGCTTATCGTCAAATGAAATCCAGAAGCCTTTTGCCAGCTACTCAGCTCCCCACAGAGATCATGAGAACAGCGATAGCTAAAAATAATAATAAAAAAAATACTCGCCAGCTGAACATCTCACACAAGATAGATATGAAATATCAAAGACAAACTCTGAGAAAGAAGTAGGGCTTAGGCACCTAATCCTAGTGTGCCTGACTGCCAAAGGAGCTGCACACTTTCCCTTACTTAAGACCCTCTTCTTGAGTAATATTTGCGTCTTATTTATGGATTGTAATTTGGAAGTTCCAAGGGTTTTGATACAAATAGTGGGAGCTGAAACCAGACCTTCCTTATTCCGCAAGGCAATCTAGTAGAAGTACTGGAAAGATTTAGACTATATCCTTCACATGTAACAATTCTGGTGGATTTTTGTTTGGAGGGTGAAACTCAGCACTGCTATAGAATCATAAGCAGCACTTAATGCTCTTTAGAATATGTTAATTAAAGGGTGTTCTATCAGATAAGTAGTTTTATAAGATTTTTAAATGAAATCATGTCAACCATGTCTCTCTAATGTGACATTATTATCCCATTATTATTCCTAAAACAGTGTAAGTTACTAAGCAAAAATACCTAATTAATGCCATTCTTGTGAAGGGCAGTTGCATGAAGCTATTGGGCAGCTTGCAAACACCACAGTAATCATGCCTTTAACTAAAGATAAGAAAAACAGAAGAAGCACAGTTCTAAGTAGAGCTGATATATATACGCGAAATGTTAATAACATCAGTAGTTATCAATTTGTACAGAGAAAATATTCCCAATGAAGTCCAAGCAGTATTTACCTGAGTGTCACTTATCTTGTTAATCTGATAATCACATCAGATAAAATATAAAACACCTTAATTTACCACTTTACCACAGCTGCAATAACTCAGAAGCTAGTTTTCAACTTAAAATGGTATGAACAGTAAAATACTTAAGGCTCCAAAAAGGTTATTCTTCATCACCACACCTTATTATATGGGCTTAAACTTCAAAGTCACATCAAGGGAATATAATTTTTATCACATAATCTTGGGTTTCGTTTTCCCTTTTCACTTAATTATTGCTTAACATCAAAAATAGTGGCTTTGCAAGATGAAAATTTAAAGCCAGTGATGTTTATATAATGCAAAGACATAAAAGGGAGTCCTAACAAGTTATTTTCAGCTTAGAAAATGCACATCTTTCAGTGAAATATTTTGTTTTTAAAGAAATTTAATTGCTTAAAATACAAATGATTTTATTCTTTATTCCCTATATCTTTTTCCTGGAATGTTTCAGTTGATTACAGAAGGTTAATCGCTTAAAAGATCTGTCATTTCTAGGTTGGATCTTTCAGTGTCGTTTTAGATATTTGGGACTGCATGCCCTGGGCTCATGCATAGCATAATGCCTCTAGGTATTTGTTTATTAAGGCTGTGTGCAAGACTGTGTCAAAGAGACTAAGAGAATTCACAGGAGTGTTATTTTCAGACTGTCAAATTTTATCAGTTGCCATAAAACTTGTGTAGTAATCCACCTCCAAAAGTAGCTCTCTCCTACATTTTACAGAAACAAGCAAATAATAATAATAATAAAAATCAATATCTCACATTAAAATCTCTTCAAAGACCTCTAAAACCAGTTTGGAGTTTTCCAGTCAAAATTTTAGGAAACTCCAGAATAGGGAGTTTGCTAATTATATGGCATACAACTATGAAAGAAGAGAGAATTGTTGAGAATAAATTGGATCACATTTTGTTTCTCTGCTCTGCTGGAATTCTCTTGGGGTTCATTAGTAGATAGTTACAGAAAACAGGCATCCCAGAGAATGTACTGGAGAATATCATTTTCCTTAATTATTCCCTGACTAGCTGCACACATTGATCTTGAGGCAAAGACCTCCAAAGCCTGATACTTAAAAGCAGTTATTTCACTTCCTTTCGATTGTACTTATGTCCTGCTGGCACTAATGTGTGTAGTGTGTTATGCACAAAATGCACTTACATTTTGTATTATGAGGTAACAGACCCTTTCAGGCCATTCTGGAATGATCTGGAATTTTCAGATATTCCCTGTAAGCACTGATCATTTCCATTTCCAGGAAGAAGTAACTAATATTTTGAGAAAACTAAAAATATATAATAAAAATAAAGGACCACCTCAAACCTGCCTCTCTCTCTCTTCTGCGAGACATTTTGGTCTAGCCATTACGTAAGAGCCTGAGTGTTCACGTATCAAATCAACAGCAATAGCAACTTTCCTGCTGGAGCATAAGGAAACACCTTCAAGCTAGTAAAATACATAAGGAGTTGCATTTATTCAAGATTTAAGTTCATAACTCAGCTCTTGGGAAAAACTGCAAAGAGAAAACAATACAATAGCAAAATATTTTTATGACTAATCTATTTTTAATGAGGAAATTTTATCATACAGGAATTGTTTTGAAAATCAGAATCTGTTGAGCAAGGACCTTTATGATCAACAGGTTGCTCTCATTAAATGGATAAGTTATTCAAGACTTACAAATTAAATACAGAACTGTTTTTGTTTTCACTGATGCTTTTCTTTTCAGTGATTATGAATGAAGACGACACAGAGGCAATTCTTGTGCTTCAACAGCAGCATCTAATTCCATAATGTCCATTATGCCAAACCAAGGGCAGCAGTATCCACTTACACACCCAACATATGTTAAGGAACATGTTGCAAACAGCTTTTACACAGACAACAGACGGAGAACACCTTTGTTTCCTGGCAGACCATCTGCTTTTTTCTTTCTTTGTCAACTAAGTTACAGTTTTGAATATGTTAGCTGATATTATATCCCTTTGAAATTCAGTTATTTGGCACAGTTGGTAAAAGGTTGTGAAACTGTGTTTTCATGCAGTTCGTTATCTACAACAGAAGGATATTTTTTTCTTATTTTGGTGTTACCATGAATGCAATTTTCTTAAGCTTAGATCTTATATGTTGGTATTACAGTAGTCTGATGACTGAATTACAATTAAATATCAAGTTCTGGTAGAAGGTGGAGCTCTGTGACATGTAGCTTCAACTCAACATGTACCATACAATCCCTCTCCATCAGCTCTGGGTGCCCTGTCCAGGTGGGAATTAACTATGCCATGATGCAGACTCATGAGTTTGCTCCCTGGGAAGCCATCCTGCATCTGGAAGCAAGGTAGCTTTCTTTGTATGGCATATATAATGCTGTCTGAACTCAAACTGGCTAAATCAAAGTTGGTTCCAGAGTCCCTGTGCTACCTCAGACTCCAGGGAACACAATGATCAGCACAGGGCCAATTCAGCATGGCTGGGACCCAGCTAGTCATACCAAACCCAGCCAAAACTGAGCTCACCTCTAATGAAAAGCACTCAGTGGCTTGAAGAACCAGGGCTACCAAAGAAAGTTATTCTTGAGCATCCTAAATTAAATTTTGTCTTTTTCAAAGCTGCTCTGATTGGCTCAACTTCATACAAGTTACCTCACCTGAATAAATGCAGTTCCAAAGTACACTTAGTCAAAGCCGTATGTGAAATAGAAAGGATTGGTTCAGAGAACAGCTTAATTATTGACTCATCTGTATGCTTACAAACATTGGCACAAATGTGTAAAGCAGAGCCTATAAAGCAGGCATAAGCATGCTCTTTCTGGAAGAGTGAGGGCTGCCATGGTGAAATATGGCACCGTGATTGAGGCTACACAACCTGTTATTTGCACATCCTGCAGCACGAGAAATAACACTTGTACTCTTCCTTCCCTGCACAAGGGTGGACCGTGTTGAGTATCCTGCTGCAGCAGAAAACCTATATATATTGCAGAAGGATTGCCCAGATTACCCTGGCTAATACACAGCTACCATACAAACAACATACGAGCCTGTCCTCAAGTGGCTCAACAGCGGAGAGGCTGATATTTAACATTTACTCTGGCAATCTTACAGACAAAAATTATTGAGCTTACATGAGTATCCTGAGGCTGCAAAACTTCATATTATGGTGCAATGCCCCTGCTCATAACATTATAAATAAGGCAAAGTTTTTTCCAGACTACAGGTAATGTAAGTGGCTCTGAAAATCTGTAAAACATAAGGGAGGCACAGAATTGGTCAGCTTCCCTCTCCCTTCAGCCAAGAATGGCAGAAAGGGATAGACTGCCTGCAGCCTCCCTGGCACTGCCTCCCAGCACTTCCTCACCAGTCTCACATCTCCCATTCAAAACACTTAAGTAGAAAAGTGACCCTAAGAAAGGCTTGAACAGATGAAACAATATGCATTTGCTTAACTAAAATAGTTTTCTGCTTTGCACAGAACAATTAGGCAAATCACTTTCAGAATTTTGTTCACAGAAAAGATCAAAAGAATACATGCCAAAATATCTATGCTGTTATATTACGTTTAAAGCATTAAAACATTAAAACATTTTAGCTCTTGTAGCTTTTTAAGTACAATCGGTGAAGACAAATGAAAGACCATATTATGCACCTGACAATTATATTGTCTACCTTGCATCAAGTTACAATGATCTATTTAAATTAACATTTAGTTTAAAAGCTTATCTATTGGAAAGAGAGAGATTAGGCTTCCTGTACACGGGAAGGCTTCCTGAACAAAGCTTCCTCCTTTCAGAATCCTTCCTTTTGGCCTTAGCCAACCAACCTTCTCCCTTCTCCAGGCCTGCATGGTACAGCCCTTCTCTCTTAATAGGCCTTGCCTGGAATACCAACCAGAATCAAACAAGAAACCATTCTAATGTTGAGAGCCAGCTGTCCGTGTGCATGAAGCCTTCCACTGCTCACCGTGGGGTAAGATGTATCACGATCTGCAGAGGGCTCCTGTCTCATGCAAGCAGACACAAGGGCTTCAGAGCAAGAGCATTTTCTTATTCTTTTTTCCACCTCTACCCTACTGAATCAGATATCACTGCATTTGAAAACCCTGCAAGTTGAACATCAAACTGGCAGAGAGGGAAGAATATCAAAAGAACAGCACAGAGGTGATATGCTATTGTTTCCTTTTTCCTCTGAGCAACCTAAACTTCATCATCTTCACAGAGAATGTCATGCAGTTACTGCAATCCTAAAGAGGGCTACACTTGAGGCAAAATTTTATCTTATTTTCACTTATCCTATTAAAGTAGGTCTGAATATACTCATTAGTATAAGAGCTATCACATGCATCAGCTGGAAACAATATCCAAAGTCCCAATGTTGTTATTACCAAGACATCGTTTGGGGTAGGTAACAATCTAAAAAATGTGCTCCCTGATTAATTCATAAATGAAGATGGATAACTGATAGGAAGTTGACATTAAACAAAGCAATCTTTAGGGAACAACCTCAGCTCTTGTCTGCTCTGCTGGGAAATATCCTGCAGGACTCAAAAAGCTTGTTTATCAAGGTAAATAAGCCAAGTGGGAGTTATCCAGATGTAGCCTGAAAACAATATAGCTTTTGAAATTGACTTATTTAAGGTGTTATGAGGACTACTCCCTGGATAAAAGCATTTGGGATGTCACACAAACAGCAAATAAATGTAATCTACCAGTAAAACTATAGAATAAGAACAAAAAAACAGTAAATCAAGAATAGATATACAATTGTGTTTAGCAACAAAAATATCAGGAAGGTCTGGGTCCAACCAGCCTACATTGGGACCCTCCTACCCATCTTTGTACCTTTCTGTTTTGGCAGTTCCATCCTTACCTCTACCACCATTTTGCAGCTCTTGCCTCTCTGACTCCCTGTCCCCACATGTAACCAGTCTTCTTCCATTCCTTGCAGCATTCTTACACCTCCTCCTATCACATGGCTGCTGAGTGAGTAGGGAGAGAAAGAACAACTTGAGAACAGGAACAGTCTAGAAAGTCAGGGAGGAATCTGGAAGCATCTGTAAAGCAATGATTGCTTCTGTCAAGCAAGAAGATGGAAGGATGTAAGATCTGACATTGGCAGCACCCACAGTCCCACCTATTTGTCCATGGTAGGAGTTCTTAAATGTTGCTACCTACACACACATTACATGACAGGGAGCAAAGGCTGTCTGATACTGACTCAGCCAGACTAAAAAAAAAAAAAAAAAAAAAAAAAAACCAGACAATAGTCAGTCGATCCCAGTATTATCTCTTAGACTCAGTGCCCTACCTCAACAAAGAGCTAAAGCTACATACTTAATTTAGACTTTGTAAATTCCTGGATGAAGCTCAACACCTACAATTTCATACTTGTTGCCTACACTATCAGAAAAACACAACATAGAAGACATTTTTTTTTTCTTAATTAGAAAATGTCATTTTAAATTTTATGCCAACAACTCTATGTTCCATATTTGCAAAGTTGACAACACAATCAACTGTCATGACTGAATAAACCCAATGTACAAGTACATGCAGAGATCCCTGTATCTTATTTGATATGGAGCAAGCCTAGAAAATCAAAGAGCTAGCAGCTAGCATTTGATTTAGTAGTAAAGAGTAAAAAAAAAATAAAAAGTGGGAAAAAAATGCTCTTGATTCAAGAATAAACATAGGTCATGCCAGTCCCTTCAGCTTAAGCTACCCTTCTTTTACTGAAACTTATATGAATTCAAACTACCAGCTAAAACTTTCCCAAAGCAGATTTTTGGCTAGTCAGAGCTGAGTGTTCTTTACATACCTGTTTCTTAATCCTTTCATCATCTTTGCTTTAGACAGTCTCATCAGGCTAGCTCAGAAGTCTGAGGGAAGTAAGTCAGGGTAATCAGGCAAAACATATATAAAGCAAACACTTCTTTTGGTGATTGCTTTCATCAGACGTATGCTGATAAAAGCTTTGAAAGTAACTCCTCAGAAATCATCACTTTTATTTCCAACAATAAGGGAAGGAGCATACAGCGAACATCCCTAGATTTAGTACTACGGTAGGATTATCCTCCAGAAAAAAATCTTTACAGAAAAATTATTGGCATATAAAGTCCTCCATAGAAAGCTTGAGAATGAATTTATTGTAACCTGGATAATATGATATGTCCCACTACCTTCTCAGAGAATGTGCAGGAAAAAAGGACAATTTGGAGAAGTATCTGAATCAGAATGGCTTTGAATTTCAAAGCTACTCAAAAGACATATGGCAGCAGAGTGGTTTCATTAAACCTCTGCACAGTGATAAGAAAAAAGCCTTGGATTTTGCTAGAAAAAAAAGTGTGGGAGCCTTTATAATAGAAGCCTCCTCTAACTCTTCCTCCCAAATAAATGGATCATTAGAGCCACAAAGGTGTATCTGATTTTTAAGCTGCAGAACAATTCCTACTTCTGTTCCATGAGCTGCAGTATGGGTATTAAGATGGCTTACTTTTATCATCAGTTCTTCTGCAGTTCGAATTTAGACTCATAAGAATGATCCTGAAGGTATTTCTTTGCCTTGGAGTTCTTCCTTCTTCCTCACATTTTAGAACTGGTCTCATCATCTCAAATTCAGTCAGTCCAAACATGACCTTACTAACTTAACAATTCCTCTATCCTGTTTACCTTTTCTAAAGCATTTAGTAACTCTCTGCCCTTTCTGTCTCTTAAGGTTTCTGATAAAAACAAGCAAGTAAAAACTATTATAAAAGTTCTCAAAGACAACTGCTTTTCTTTTCTCAAGAAAACATGAAAAAGAATTCTGGTTGTCGGTTTGCTGTTGTTGTTTTTTTGTTTTGTTTTGTTTTTACACCATTACCAGAATGATATCAGAAAATATGTCATGCTCTACTACAGCCCTTATGTCCTTAAGGCAGAGCGACATATTCTGCAGTTTTGAAAGGTTCACACCAAGAAAGTTATATTAAACTGTCATCACTAGCACTTACCCTAAAATTTAGGGAGCCAGAAAGATCAAGTCACATAGAAAGCTTGACCTTCTTCTGACCTGCAAAACTTATCCTCCTAATTAAAATGTATCTAGCTGTCATTTTACATTCACAATAGTTTCAGCTGAGAAGCAGCTGTTTCCTCTACATCAGAACTTAAGGGATTATCTGGTCCCAACCTGCAAATATAGAACAGTAATGATATTGAAAAGTTCTTTATTTTGTTTGCTACTATGGAAATTTCCACAACTTGCAACTACCAGTAGAGTCAAATGGATAGATACAGTTGCTATTATACTTCAGAAAGTGAGATATTGGCCTTTACTTCACTGGTAACTAAGATTTTTTTTTCATTCATTTCCATTATTTTCCTCCAATTCCTAGCTTCTAAATTAAATTACTAGCTTATGATAATACTGATTCCTATCATGTTACCCTTTCTCGCACCTCTTCTTCCTCCTCTTCTCTGGTATTTGTCTTTATAAATAAAGTTCATCTTTTCTATAAGCTAGCTTCTTTTTTAGCACGGCTTTCTCCTTTTATTATGGCACTGGGGATTTGGGGGCATTTAATTAAATGTTCTTAAACCGCTCCCAATTAGCATCATGCTATTTTAGCTTAAATTGTCTTCCACCTGAATGGGCTTATAACTGCTTTCTAATTGCCAAGTTAGTCCTTTGAATACATAGAGTAGATATCTATTAACAATCTGAACTTCAGTATATGTAACTCAGGTTGAAGTGTCCCCCATCATAACTTAGGTTTTGCATGTTTTCTACACTATTCAGAGTACTGGATAAGATGATTATTTCATTTTCTATTATGCCTCACTGTTTTGCTGCAGAAATTGGTCTGCACACTGCATTCAATCTACTATAGCTTTTAAAAACAAACATTAACTTAAACAAATACAGCAAGTCTTATTTTTCCACTTATTTTAAATACTCATGAATCATAGGACTGAATACCAATATAATCTGTGTTACTAAGAAATTACTGTTATCAGTTTTTCATCTTTTTTAGAAGGTAAATCAAAAATTAACAGCCTACTGTGAAATAGGAAGAGCATCATTTGTAGGCCATTCTATCTCTGCTCTAACATTTTCATTTCAGTGTAAAGCCTCCTCTTCAAATCCTGAGTTTATTAATATTCATTTTTGTGTAAGAGACTTTGAAATTGAGAAACATGAAACTACACTTTTTTTTTTTTTTTTTTTAATCTGTGTGCAAGTAATAACTGGAAACCCTTACTGGCTAGAACGATCTTAGTGTGGGTTTAGGGATTTGTTTGTTTGTATTCCTACATAAGACTTTATTTGAAACTGTCTTTAGAATCAACAGCCTGCAGTCACCCAGTACTTTTCAGAGATTTCCAGAAGATGAAGAGGGACTACTTTCTGTGCTTTCATAACCAAGTTATTATGTAGAGGTATGAAAAGTTAGTGCAGGAAGATTTTTCAGTCATCCTCCAGTTAAGAAGCTTAGTAAGATACTATTTAATACATTCTTACTGGTAATTCTTGACACTGAAGTTATTCATAATTTGGCCTAGTATTAGAAACAGGCAAACTTCAAAGGAATAGAAGATTAGTTCAGATAAGCACAGAAAATCTGGAGGACCAAGCAGCCACCCTGGAGTTGGAAAACCTTTGAATGTGCGGCCTGACACCTAAACACAGGTGTTACAGTAATACCGAAAAGTATTAGCAGGACAAGGCAGCACTGTCATAGGACAAATGCAGGCTGTGGCAAAGGACAGTCCAGGAGCCCAGATGGTTACAATGTAAAATCAATGGGAAATCTCATATCATGTATGTGCAGAGATTTAATATGTGTCGTCTTCTTAGGTGGTCACTAGCAATGAACTTAGTCAACAGATAAGCTTTTACTTTATTTTCCTCGTAGCGGTTTTCAACAAATATCATTGTCCAGTTCCACAACTAAGGAGGGTACCTGGATATGTGCAGAGAAAAACATAAAAATACAAAGTATAAAGCAACTGGAGAACACACAGCAAAGGGCTGCAAAGGTGATGAAGGGACTGGAGTATCCCTCATCAGAGGAAAGGCTGAGAGAGCTGCGAGTGTTCAGCCTGGAGAAGAGAAGTCTTGGGGCAGAGGGGGGAAATGTTTTATCAATGTGTATAAACATCTGAAATATTCTAAAATGCATCCTTCATATGCTATTCACGCACACTTTAAAATTTACAAACATTAATCTATAATTCAAGAGAAAAAACTTTTTCCATTATATAAGCTATTAGTAGGTCCTAATTTAATAGAGTAATATTCTCATGACGGATCATGTTTGCAAAAAGGGTTAAAAGTCTTTTTGTCTTTTAAAAATAAATAAATAAATACATTAAAAACCACTACAAATTAAGCTTCCTAACTCAGATTTTGAATCTGAACAGGTAGTTTTATTTTCAGTAAAAGGTGCTTCAAGGCTAACGCATGCATCTATGTGCTTTTCATACTTATCTGTGTTATTATTAGCACAAACGTTCACTGCCTGTGATACAGAATTTCAGTTTGCAATGCTCTGAGAACTGGTAACTCTGTTAATTTTCTCATGTAGGAAGAAGTGCATGATGCTCTCAGCATTAGAGAATACATCTGTCAACTAGCTGCAGAATTGATATGAAAGGTGTACCTTGCATGCTGCTGAGCAAAACCACATAGATCTATCCTGGCATTTCATAATTTCTTTAACCTTCTCTGTGACAAAACAGACATAAAAAGAATGACCATTATAGGTAAGAGGTGAAGATGGAGTTGCACTCCCCAAATTTAGCAGAAATTTAGGTGGTTATTCACTTGTGTGAAAGCATTATCCTAAGACTGATCTATTGAGGAAGGTTTCTTTAGTCGTTTACTTCACATAATAGAGCTGTCAATTTTGCCCCTTACTCAAGGAATCCTTCTCCCATTAAGCACAAGGACAAAAAGTTCTGTTTAAATTAAAGCATGCTGTAAGACCTGTCTCTTGGATCAACTTATATTTCAGCATATTACTAACATTTCTTCTGTTTCTTTGGGGTTTTTCAGACTTGCAGATCAGGAGCTTTCCTGCACCCAAATGCTATTAGTTTGCGAGCTGTGTCCTCCAACAATGGCTGTCCCAATAAGCAGTGTTTGCATCGGTGTGTCTTTCAGATTTTGTTTGAGATAGGTATATATATCTGAATGCAAGAAGTCTTCTCCATTAACAAACTGGTACTTCCAGAAACCTTGACACCTACCCACAAATTCTTCTTCCCAAATATTGCAGACTAATTCTAAACAATGATTTCTTTTTATTTCAGTTTTCATCTTTCCAATCTACTATACCCTTGTGTCTGCTATGGTTAGGAAAGACCTATAGCCTTTCTAGTTATGCAGCATTCACATAAAAGATTATTCAGCATATTCTTAACTTTTATACTCTGGTATTTGCTTATCATTTCTACCTGAAACCCACATGAAGTCATGGACCTGTTCTCAGTCAGCAGTTCTAAAAATCTAATTCACTTACAAGTCCTAACATAACCGTATAAGCTAATGTAGGCAAATTTTACTTGCAAATAAGTTCATGCATTTTTCCATTAGAGGATGATTTTAAAGAAATCCTAGGATTAGAAATAGCTAACAATAGTTTTATGGTATTCCCATGTGACAAAATCACACAAGCTTTAAATAAAACAGACAAAAAAGCAACAGGTTGAGGTTGAAGTCTGGGAGAGAAGAGTGCAGGAAGGAACACCGTGGGGTTACTACTTCCACCCCCCTGCTCTCTACTACTATCCTGAAGACAGAGACTCCTTCCCAGGAGTCAGAGGTGAGTCTGTGCTCTTCTGACATAACCTGCAAGCTGTCTTTCTCCTTTCTACCTCAGACAAAAAGAAAAATTGTACCTTTAAAGAAGGATCCGTTATAATACTTAGGAGCTATTTCTTTAACTAAGCACACTTTGAAGTATTAACTATGTCAAAACAACAAAGAATTACGGGAAAGAAAATTAATCATGTACCTGATAATTAAACATTTACTAACTATTTGCAAAGATTCCAACAGCAGCATGCCAAACTTGTCAATTCTAGCTATTAATTGTAAATTGCACCTTAACCTGCAAGATGCTGACGGTCATCCATGTGGGGTTGTTTGTGAGATCATGCTTGTGAGATCCTAAGCCTGACAGCCTCAGATCTGGGGCTCGGGGATGGAGGGGGGTCTTGTTTTCTCAACGGCCTCCTCTAACAATCTGATGGCCCTAACACGCCATGTGTTTCAATGAAAATCTATTCTTTGTGATATACAGAAAATCTTCACTGCTTTAAAATGCATTAAATGTACACAAATTTACTTAGGGGAAGAGCTTACTGAAGAATTTTGTTTCCACCCCAGCAGAGCAATCTATTAAGGTATTTTAAAGATACCAGATATCTTCATAAATGTCCACGCAATAGTTTCAAAAACAGACAAAAAGCATTCCAAAAATATTTCTAGCAACCATTTGACCTGTGGATGGTGAACAATGCAGAGAAAATAAAAACTAACACAGGAATGCAACTTATATAGAGAGAGAATGATGAAGTTGATTTACTATAAAGTGGACAATTACAAAGTACATCAACTTTCTGTTAGTATCATGGTCTCCATATATTCTCTGGCACTTTTGACAATGGTCTGTCCAGGATCACTAAATGGACTTCTCACGAAATAACAACTTTCCTTTGCACATATTTGCTTCAAGCTTGTATACACACATATTCACAAAGTGAAAGACTCTAAGAATCACGAGGATAGTTCTAGTACATTTCTTCCTTATGGTGCTGACAGATAAATAGAAAACCTCAAACAAACAATGCCATAATACTAGGACAAAAATAACTGCAATATTTGCAATTGGAGAGACTGGTATTTATTCCTTACTTTTTTTCAACAGCCTAGCCAGATAAGCAAATTAATTCATCAGTAAACTCCAATTCTTACTGATAACCACCTGAGAATCTACCACAAACATTCTAAAAAGTAAGGCTGACCTCAAAGCCTGCTTACTCTTCCGATAAACACTTTGGATGAATTCATAGCACGACAAGCGATTTCATTGCATAGACACATTTCAAAATGCATTCAGACCGTCTGCCACAAACAAAAGCATATTTTTAACTGATGTATGAAATGTGATATGCATGAAAATAGCATGATGCATTCTGTTAACATAAACTTTTACTTCAACAATCAAAATATGTTTAGTATGGATGAATGGATGCAACAGTTCTTGTCTCCTGACAGACCATCAAGTAATGCCTTGCAACTTCAGGCTCCTTCTACAACCCCTGGCACTCAACAGGTGTTTCTGAGGACCTTGGAGCTCCAAGCAAAGAGATGCTCTTCCCTCCTGCTCTTTTGGCTCTAACAGCACCTTAATTTTTTTTTTTTTTTTTTTTTTTTTTTTCCTTCTGAAAAGATAAGGAAGTTGGTATTTTCACCACTGGAAAAATATCACTCATCTAAGAGAGGAAGCTTTCCCTCCAGTAAAGAAAACATGAGGCCCAGAGAAACATGAGAAGGCAACTGAAGTCACAACTGCCACATACCAGGTGAGACCAACAGACGAGATACTTGTCATCAAACCAGGGTGCTGCCAGATAGAGTCTTGAGGTCAGATGGAGAGTAAGCAAGAATAAAGCCATTCTGCATAGAGCACACAGTAGACAGAACTTGAGTATCATAACTAGCTTTGAGAATGCTCTGTCAAGTAACAGGAGACATTACATGAATTTAAAAAGCAAAAAGGTTGTGTCTGAACACTCTCATTGAGAGACACTTGAATTTTGACTGTGTATGTGATAGATGCTCAGTTTCAGAATCTTACTAAGCTGCAGAACTGACTTTCTATTACCTTTATTCATTTCTCTAAGGAACTGATTTCTCCCATTTGGTTATTTTGGGAGACTACAAAGTTCAGGCTTTCTCAATCCAGTATTTCTGCTGCCATTTCTTAAGCTGTGGAGGCTAAAAGTGTCTGCTCTTTGTATGCACATCAGGTGAGCTTTTCACACAAATCCGATTTATATCAGACACCTATCAGACACCAAAGACCTGTGGTCTTTGTCAAAACAGATTCCTGAGCTAAAGTTAAACATTTCTATTTCACTGAGTGCTCTTCAATGTTATGTGAATGTTATTTTTTGTTTGCTTTTCTCTCCCTCACTACAATCACTTTGCATAATGAGATGTGGCACTACTACAAGTTCAAACCTCAGCTCATGGGCTGCATGAAAGAAACTGTCACTTGTAATCATCATCAGGGAGGGTTTTTTTCCGAGTTACACACAGTGATAGCATTTTATTTGCCTGTTTCTATTATTCGCAGAGCCAGTAACTTAAGGCTGTGATAGTGCAATTCATGCCTAGAGACATTCAGAGAATTCCATTCAAGGAAAAATCCACGATTATTTATTTGTCACTAATTCACTCATATGCAGAGGCAAAGAGCATATTCAAGGAGAAGGAATAATTTCCTTTTTTTTTTCACCCCCCACAGGGTTGACACAAGTCTCTTACATCAAACACTATCCGCCTAACGATCTCATTTAGACTTTAAGTTATGTTGCTAACTTGAGATCATTAGGATATTGAGGGCATAATAAGAAGACAAAAGGTACAGCTTTCTCCTCATCATGAAGATTCCCAATACCCTAGTATTGCCCAGGACAATTGCTTAAGTACGCATTTAGGACTGGCAGCAAGCCATCTATTTGTTCCTAAAGCTGAATAGGCACTTTGGCAAACTCCACCCCTTGTAGCAAATGAGCTTCCAGAAACAGCCATTCTCCTTGAGTGGGCCAACTGGAACAGGGCCAGGCTTGATAAATCCTGAAAGAGTTTGAGAGGCCAAAAAAAGTGCAGAGAGGAGAAAACCAGAAAGTTAAATTAAGGAAAACAAGCATTAAAATAAATCTTCAGACAAAGTCAGAAGAAGAAAACATGCCAGTTAAAGGAGGCAAGACAGAAGAATAGGGTAGTATACCCCAAAAAGTATTTTAGTATAGGCCCCCGGAAAGCATAAAAATGCTCAGTTTGTTATTTGACAGGTAGAGTGCTGACCACTTCCTCTCTGAGACTCAACACTTTCAGCAACTTTTTACTCTTCAAACTAAAATACTCGACTTTGAACTATTCTTTGTGAGGCTGTGTCCATGCCTTCACTGAGACTCCTTCTCCTGTCCTGTTGCCTTGAGAAAAATTTTGTTTGTTGAGAAAAATAGCAGGAAGACTACATAGTAGTGTAAGTCTTCTTATGTTCAGAAACTAGGTTAAAATTAGGGTCAGAATTACCTTATTCTGAGCCTAATTTTAACTTCTTCGCTGTGAAGTTTTTGGCCTTCTAATGGGTGGATGAAAACCTAGGCATTTTGCAAGTAGGGAATGGAGACACGTGCCTTCATCCCTCCTTATATGAGATCAGCAACTTAAAAGCAACTTTAAGGTAAATTGCTATTAGACATAATCCACACATGCACAACACGCACTTCTTAATTTTTGGAGATTTCTGATTTTATTCCTATGGAGTATGCTCCAGCTCCTCTCCATATTGCTACAGTGTGTGCTCTCCATCTCAGGGGGTGCAAGCTCCCAGGCTTGCGAACACCACAGATGTCCTTGTCAACAGTCTGACTTGGCTCTGCAGAGACCCAAGAGGCCTTTATCGCCATTAGTCTCTCTTGGCTGATGCCAAGCATGAATCCTAGTTCTAGAGATCAGAAAAAAAATATTCACCTCATAGTCCCATTCACAATGATCCAGGCTGCAGCCAAGAGGAGTCTGCCTAAAGGTGAGAGGGATTAAAAATTGCAGGCATTAATGTCTGTCTGGGGAACAAGTCTTAAAAGGGATGAAGAGCTACACAGACGGCAACTAGTTAACTTGAAGAGAAACAAAAAAGAGAAAATGAGGCAACTGCAAAAGCGTGGAAGGAAGATGAGACAAATGAGTGCACGATATGAAAACAATTTCTAGCTATGTGCTCAGCCCCAACATCTAGAGTATACATTCAAAATTTCTGAGCAAGACTAGATGTCAGCTGATAGCAAACAGCTGAAAAATGTTACATCTCTTTTAGAACTGCTCCTTTTTTTCTTGCTCCTTTTTTTTATTTTATTTTTTTCATTTTTTCTAAATGAAAGTAACATCTATATGCCATGGATCTAAACATCAGAATTCATTATGAATTATAAAAAGCCATGGAAATTTTTTTTCTTTCAGCTCTCCCTACCCTTTTCTACCAACTTACACACTATTTTTAAAGCAGCCTAAAGATGAAATCCTAAAACCTATATCTGGAAGGAAAAGTACTGCATCATTTAGTAGCTCTTGCAAAGACACTGTAATGGCCCATTTTAGCAACTAGACCAAAAATTTAGCATAAACACATTTTCTCCTGTGACTATTCAAAGTTTGGCTGGTTGGGTGTTTGATCTTTATGAACTGCATATGTATTTTCTTAGACTCTGAAGGTGGACTGAGTGATGTGGCCATGGATTCCTTTTCAACTTTCTGTTTAGTGTCCACAAAGCACTGTGTCTTTGGCTCACAGTCAGACAGGCAGTCTGTAAATTGCATTAAATACATAGCTTTTTGAAATCTGGGTTCATCCAAATTCAATTTCCACAATCTAATATGGCCTTGTCTCTCCATTTCTTTAAAAATAAAAATAATAATAATAAAAAACTCAACTAATGAAACCTTACAATGGAAGCTGTAGAGTGCTGTAGAATGAAGTCATTAAAATACTGAGGCTAAACTGCAGTACAAATCCCCACCTCAGTTTTACTGTACACTTACAGACTATTGCACAGAAAGTGTAATATCGTAACTGTTGGGTTTTTGGTGTTTGTTTTTTGTTTTGCTTTGTTTTTCCTCCTCTGAGGGCATAAAGGAAGTGGAGCAGTGCTTGATTCCCAACCTTGTATATTTTTTTACAGTTCAATGGATCAAAATCTCTACTTTACTACTCTATATCCCTACTCTACTTCATATCCCGTTTCTCCCTTACTAGCAACACAGGTCTTAAAAGTTTGTCAATGACTATGTAAATTATCTGGTATAGAAGGAAGGAAACATCAAAAATTACCCACTTATTTATATTGCTGGAATAGCGAAGTTGGAATGCCAATTTCAACAGAAAAAAATGTTTGCTTATCAGAAAGAAAGCAAGGGTCCTTCATGACAGCTGGTCCATGACAAGGCAGACATTAAGTAGCCTCCACTCCATTGCAGCAAATTGAAACCCAGCCCTGGGAGACATTTGTTTCTGAATGAGGAATGAAAACTGCACATTTCCAAGTGAAAGAGAGATTGTATGGTAAAGCTAGTGGTCGTATCCTTGCCCTTCCACTGGTCTGTACCTCAGCATTTCTCCTCTGTGATAAAACACACCAAATCCTTAGAGAGCTATGCTAGACAATTACACATGTGATCAAATGTCATATGGACGATGCTCTAAGTTCATCAAAGACAGGGAAGAATCCAAGTAGATGATCAAAACAGATAATTATCTAAGTCATGCACAGTACTGAGGCTAATCAGGAAGAAATTGAAAGGGATAGGTCAGCTGAACTTGATAGATTAATGGTGTTTTGTTTTTTTGTTGTTTTTTTTTTTTTTGGTGTGTGTGTGTGTTTTCTTTATTAGCTCAGTCTCTCAGTCACAATCTTACAGTTTTTAGACGGCGATATTGGGTGCATGTAGCAGTCACCCCCCAGCATATAGTCAGACAGAAAAGATTTGTAACAGGTATACAAATGTTTGTGCATGACTATTTCAGCTACAAGGTAGAGCTGTTAGAGTTCATAATTTTAAGTCTGTATCTGTTCAGGCTGTTGATCTCCTTGCTAGTTTTATATTTATATATATATGTATAGTAGTTTTTATGTTATTCCACTACTGCTATAACATTCTTTCAACATGCTTTAAACAATCATTTAACAATAACAACATGTATTTATCGACCTACCAGCTTACCTGCAGAGCTGGTAAACCTCCCAAAGCTATTTGTAGGTGAATTTTATGTCACTAAATTATCTGAATAACTGGTAAGAACATGCCATAACTAGTAACAACATGCCAATCTACAATGTCACCAGAAATCACTGAAATTACATGTTCTAAATATACCTTAAAATACTCTCTAATAAAAAGAGTGGAAAGTTACATAGCAGAAGGCATAAAAGACAGATTAAGACATGACTGGCCAGCACAATTCAAATATGAAGGGATATACTGCAAAACAAAACTAAAACTAAAAATGGGATAGCCATTTATCACAGTCCTTCAGCTTTAATTTATCAGCTTTAATTGTCAACAACTCACAGTTTCCCTTTTCCAAGGTCTCACCAAAACTGCAAATTATAAATATTAAATATCTTGATGCACGATCACCATTTTTTCTAGTGAAAAGAGTTTCAACAACGATTCTTAAGAGAAGTTTATTTTGCCAGATCACTGCTTAACTTCCTTGGTTATGTATATTTTTTTCCACTCTTTTTTTCTTTTTCTTTTTTTTAACTGAAGAGCAAAGGTATAGTTTTGTAGTTCTGCATGTCACACATATAAACATGTATATATATATATATATAACGTGTATATATATATACATATATGTATATATATATATATATACATATATGTATTGGTATAATACATACAGCGTGGTAGAACCCACAAAATACTATATTGCTCGAAAGATCTCACCTCCTGATGCCATTTTCAACATGTGCTGTACACAGCAGCCACTACTGAAGTACAGCCAAGTTACTTCAGAAAACAAGACAACCTTCTTCTGGTCATTAAAGCACACAAATATATAAACAGCATCCACAATTGAAAATCCCATTGTGGCAGTTAATTATTCAAAATTGCAATGAAAAGATGCAGAATAAGCACTAGCTAAAACTTCTATTAAGTTCTAGACATAAATTGCCAAACGAAATGGAGATGGATAACTTGGCAGTTTGTTTCTAAAAAATAGCAATATTTTTGGAGGGAACATAGCAGGAATATCTCTCAAACTGAATTTTCAAGATATCTGTAGAGAATAGCGACAATACCTCTAGTGACCTGACAGCAGTTATTTTACCAGAACTATAACACATTGAGTATCTGACCTTCATTTTTGTTCCCTTTTGTACTTAGAACCATTACAGACCTATACTACCAGCCAGCCCCAAGCCAGTAAAATCCACCTGAGGAAAAAGCGACAATGCAAATCTGTGATGCTGTGCTACTTTGCTATTGGCATGGGATCTGGAGGACTGCAGCACAAAGAGCAGTAGCACACGTTTTAACTCATCTATCTCACAAGAGCATCTCTACAGGCTGCCAAGAGAAGGATGTTTGAAGATAAAGTTTTAGGAGAGTACTAATAGCTCATCAGGCAGTAAACAGAGAACCCTTTTACCAGGTAAAATACCTCTAACTATGCTTCTTACACACCTGCCTCTACAGCTGCTTTTCACTCTGGTAATAAGGATCAGCAGCCACGACAGTATCCAGGCTTGCTCTATCAATGGTACGGAGCACTGAGATCCAGCAGGGTGCTCTGCCACCCGAGTTTTTATACAACAAATGGAGATAGCATCTGCACGTCGATCTAAAAGAATCATTGTTAGAGGTGTGTAATAAGCATACATGATGCAGCAGTGTGCATAAAGATCAACAACAACAAAAATTAAGAATAAGTACAACTTTTCTTAAATGGTCACCAGAATAAAAAAAAATATAGGCAACAGATTGGATGTTTTTGTTTATATCTCAGGAATCATTTGGAGAAAGATTTTTAGAAAAACAACATTCTTCAGAGCCCATCATGCAAAATCCATAAACTAAAATGTCGACAGATATAAAAGGTCAAAATGTGTTCTGTTTTGTTTTTTTTTTTTTTTTTTTTTTCTGAGAACAGTTAGAAAAAAGACACAAAGATACAACTAGCAAAGACAGAATTAAATTGCAGAGACACCCCAGTGCAAGCAGAGATCAATCCATCCTGTGAGAGCCTTTCAATTAATACATATACTGCCACATTCCTGGTTTCCATATTTGAGAGCCCCAAATGCAGCATACTTTAATTAAAATTGTATTTAGCCTCAGACGGGAAGTAAAATAAGTGTAATTACAGCTTTATACACATGAAATTTTTCATTATTTTTTTTTAAGATATTCCAAAATGTCTAGTAGTCTCACACAATTAATTTGTTATATTTAATTCATGCACACACACACAAAAATAATGCATCTGCATAGCAATAGGTTGTACTGGGCCTGTTTAGGATAGAATTAGTTTCCTTTGTAGCATCCCATAGGGTGCCGTGGATTTGTGCTGATAACACACTGCTCTTCAGTCTGTTGCTAAACGGTGCTTGCACAGCATCAAGACTCTATCTTTTTCCCCACTCGGCTGCACACCCCTGCCCCAGCAAGTAAGCTGGGGTGGCTCAGAAGTTGGAAGAGGACACAGACAGGACAGCAGCCCCAAACTGGTGAAGGGTTTATGCCATAGCATGTAACGTCATGCTCAGCAATAAAGATTGGGGTAGTGGGAGAAGGTTGTAGGGGGCAGCTGGGCTTCCAAGCTGGACATTGGTCTGTTTATGGGAAGTGGTAAGAAACAGCCTATTTACATCGTGTGGGGTTTTCTTGTTTGGTTGTTTTTATTCCTCTTTCCTTCACTTTATTAAACTGTCTTTATCTCATCCCATAAGTTTTCCCACTTTTCCCCTTCCTATTCTCTCCACCACCCTACTCATCAGGGTGAGGGGTAGGCAGGAGCAAACAGCCCTGGGGGTGCTGAGCAACCCATGACATAAGCAAACACACACTAACGTGTAGTCATTGAGGAAACAACCAACCTTTACCATTTCCATGGTTTTCATCTTTTATTTATTTTCTTGTTTGTTTGTTTTAAGAATTCCTGTACAATTCTTTTAGGTATAGACATGATACATTTAGGCTTAAAAAACAAAATATGTAGTTGAACTGCAATTGAAGCTACCTAAAAATGCTGTTTCACTGAACCAGATGTACTTCTCTCTATCCTCTACAAATGAATTTTCTGTTGCACTTGCCAAGGAAGGGTCTCAGCGGATTTCTGAAACTCATCTCCATTGGGTCCAGTCATATCTCAACCACACCCCAACCATTACAGTTTCCAGACCGGAGACTCACAGGCAGCTGATCAGTAAAAGTGATTGCTTTTCCGTTTTCATTTGTACTAATAGCACAAAGTAGAAATGTAGAGAGGCAGCTGTGGGATCGTGGGGCATTTTGGTTTTGCGACTGTCAAGACTTTTTTCAGTTCATGGGAGTGGATAAGTAGAAATTACCAAGGAACCAATTTGGATTGAAATCAAGTTTTCATTAAAAAAAAAAAAATCAATGAACTAGAAAAATACTTTTATACTTTCATCTTTATAATTCAAGTGGTAAAATTCCAAATTCAGACCAACCTTTGCATATACAGTACAATACAACCTTTACTTACACCTGTTTACAATAGTATCACATAAGTCTCAAGCTTAATAACCACAAATGAAAAGCTTTGAAGTTTTACACACTTCTGTGAAATCAAATTCTGAGGCGAGAGCTTCTTGGAAGAAACTGGCTCTCCTTAGGAATCAGGTGACAACTTAGCCTTAAATAGTCTTTTGTGTAAATGTCGCTATCTTCTACTCTGCTGGCTTCATCAAGAGCAGGGAGCATCTTCCTGCAGGATCACAGCTTGTGTCAAACAGACAAAAACACACACAAAAAACAAACAAACAAACAAACAAAAATCAGCCTCTTCACTGAGCAAAGAGGAACAGAAGAGCTTCCAGAGCACAAGAGCAGTGTTTCAGTTTGAGCCACTATGTAAGAACTTGAACACTTTTTTTTTTTTTTTCAAATGAACAAATCCTAATTAAATTGCAAGCATTAATTCTGCACAGTTAGTTCACAATAGTGATCGTTCAGTTGGCAGGCTTTGTCATCCTCACAGAAAGTGAAGTCCCCAGGCATTAACTGTATTCACAGGTTAAAATGTAGTAATTTAAAAGGTAATTTTTTGCACCTTATCAGTACTCCACAATAGATGCTTAATAACATGCCTGATCAGAAATGGATTTTAACCTCAGAATTAGTAAGGCTCTAGAATTCTTCAGTGAATAATTTAGTATTTTTCAATTCCCTTCTTACAGTATAACAGCTACTCATTAAATAGTTGCATTTTTCACAGGTAGACATAGCATATAATGGGTTTAGGGAGTCAGGGACATGGCAAGAAAGAGAAACATTCTCAAAAACAAAACTGCAGCCTCAGTTGTTTCCTAACCCCAAAGGTATCCAATAACCCAAATGCCCCATAGACATTTACAATGTCAGCAAGAAATTTTTGCCAGTGTCTAGAGGGCAAGTCCAGAATCAGCTCCATCCTGCAGGCACCAAACAGCTCCGTACTCAGCCATCGGCTCAGTTCTGCCAGGAGCCATGAGTACAGCGAGCATTATGAGCATTATTACCTGGATTTATTTTTCCTGGTAAAAGTTTCCCTCATATAACAGATGTTACATCAGTCTGCTGGTGGGAAGTGGTCAGTGAGTACCGTTTGCATCACATGGTTCGTTGGTATTTTCTTTCTTATTTTAAAACATATGAACTGACTTTATCTAGACCCACAAGTATTTCTCATTTTGCCCCTCCAGTTCTCTCCCCCATCCCACTGTTGGGAGCAAGCAAGTGGCTGTGTGGGGGTTTAGCTGCCAGCCAGGTTCGACCCACCACCGCAACGGATATGTGATGTTTTAAAGAGTTACTGTACAATTCTCAAGTCACTGTAGAAAAAGACAAAGGACTTTATCCTAAATTCAGAGCTTCTGACATATAACAGAGTAAATTTCTTCTGTACTCATGCCAGTGCGTACGATAGCAAAGTAGCATTTTAAAAAAAATAAAAATAAAATCACTGACAGCGATACTAGCTTCTGACTGCCTCATACTGCAGTTATTCTGTCGGTCCATGGGATGTGATTTCCTATAGCACATCTGACTGTAATGGGACTAAATGGGAAACTGTGTCATACGTTAAATAATGCTTTATCTTTAAGTTTTAAAGTCAATTCAGTTTAATGTTTTGTTTATAGTAGAATCAGGTTCTCACAGTTCACAAAAGAAAATTATCAGGAATCTTTAAATGAATTTTGGAAAGTCATAACCATCATGGATTAAAGTTAATCTCTGGAGTTATTATTTGCATAATTTATGTTTCTTAAGTATCTTCACAACAGTGACATCTGCAAAAAAAAAAAAAAAAAGGAAATGCACTAAAAAAAACACTTGAAAGTTCAGTTATGATCATAAACATAGCTTAATCAGTTTAGACTGATGCTGTCCAAAAACCCCTGAATCTGACATTTGAAAATAATGTTACTTGCAACTTTGCACACTTAACTTTCAGCTTCTGAAACAGTCTCACTACCTGGGGACACTACAGTATGCATTAAAGCCTATCCTTTTTTTCTTTTATCACCTAGTCCCATAGTTTCTCTTAATTCACCTAAATACAATTCAATGTTAATGTTGTTTTAAATAACTAGGAGTTTTCTACTGTAGTTTTATAGTGCATGGAATAGATATTGAAGCTATTTGTAGTTTTTTGTATTGAAAGAGACTCTCAAAGATAGCTAGAGCTGAAAGCTATTTTAGAATATACACTAAAATATGCTCAAAGGCAGAAGGAATAAAACCTGTCATAACATACTCTCTGAGGTCATCTGAGATGCAACTGCATATGGTGATTCCCAGTACTGCTATCCAAGGATATAAGAAACAGAGTTAAAAGAAGTTTTCAGTTGTTCTTATAAGAAATCCTCACTGAGAATCTTGTGATGTTGGGAGATTTTCATCTGAAGACTCCACTGATTCCCAAAGTACTCACTGGACTATCTGGTATAACTGTTGCTGAAGCTTGCAAATACTGAGTGCAAATACAATGTTCTGAACATATCTATACAAAAGCAGATCAAATATATGCTACTCATGATGCTTCCACTTGAATTATTTCCTTGCGTACTGAAATACAATGGAGAAACTTAGAGTATTCTTGAAGGTGATAGATGACAAACAGAAGGTAAGAAATAATAGCCATATGACAATAAAAGCACCTGATTAAGACAGATTTCAGCCACATTTGGAAGCCAGCCAGGTGCAAAGCAGGAGAACAGTTTTCTTAATATTTATATACTTTACAGTAGCCACCCAACATATAGTCGGTAATCAATACAGTAATCTTCCTTCCACTTAATTCTGTAGCAGCTGTTACTAGAAAACCATACATAAATACATAGTTATCCTTATCTTTCCTATCATGAAGGAAAGTGCAAATTGTCTTGTTGACTGCCAAGAAATTTCTTATAGTCCTAGCTAATACAGAAAAGGATTGCTAGACAACGTGTTTTATGTGACAGTTCATTCCCTTTTTTGATCATACAACAGAAATATAACAAACTTATCATCAAATACACAATTTTAAAAGGCAAAGTTTGGTATGTGCCGTATATATACATACACACACACGCACACCATATATACCTTGTCGCAGATACCAAATATGAGGCAGTAAAGGTACATCAACATTCATACATTGTCAACTGATATGAACTACCTTATATTAGCAGGTATCATAATTAGAATTGTAATTTGAGCAAAGCTAACATGAAAGGACACCTTTTGGAAAGATAATGCACATTTAAGTTTAAGAGGCCAAGAGTGAGAAGGCAATACATGACTTAAAGAAACTGACACCATATCTCTTAATTTACCTCTAAAAATATTTAGCATTTGTATCTCAGTTTATCTGACTGCTTTTATCGGGTTATCCATCACTAATCACATAGAATAATGACATTTGCTTTCTTCCAGCCCTCTGAAACCTCTCACCATGATCTTTCAAAAACAGTCTAGAATGACTTCTCAGTGAGATCAACTACTTCACTCAACACTGGTGAGTGCATGCCATTAATTTATGTATGCCTAATTTATTTAGATATTCTATAACTTGATCTTTCTCCATTGAGGGCATATCTTCCTTACTCTGTATTTTCCCACTGGTCTCAAGACCCGAAACTCCAGAAGGCAGGACCAAGGCAGAGAGGACATTGAGTACCTCAGCTCTTTTCATATATTCTGTCACCGGGTCCCCTGATCCAATCAGCAGTGGGCCCACATTTCCCTAGTATTCCCTCTGCTGCTGATAAACCTGTAGAATACCTTTCCTATTGCCCTTCTATATCCCTTGCTAGATCCAACTTCAAGTGGGCTTTGGCCTTCCTCACCCAATCCCCCCCATACATACTTGGACAGTGCCTCCATCCTTCCTGATCTCCTGCCCCTGCTTCTACACCTTTAAATTTCCTTCACATATTTTTAATATCTTCCTTATAAATATATGTTTATATACATACAATGGAATGAAAACAGATGACTTTATTTACAATTGTGTATGGCTTCAGTACCACAAAAATTCTCAGTGTTAATCAGCACAGAAAACACATGCCGTGTATATTGAATGCATCCTTTTTCATCCTCCTTCAGATCTGTAGTGGTTTGCAACCACTAATATCAAATTAATCATGTTCTGTGAAGTAATTATGCTGTTCCCCATTTAATCAATAATCAGTGCAATCATTTGCAACTCAAACTACTAAGGTAGTTCTGACTCCTCTAGCAGAAAAATCTGCACTGAATAAACAAGCCTGACTCACATGCCAGGGCCTCCATTCTCATCTTTAGAATTGTCTCAGTGAATCCATATGACCATATACATGCTTTAGTACCTACAAGAAAGAACACCAGAACATTTCTGAAAACTGGATCTGTATGTTTTAGAAGAGACCAAGGGGTTAAGCATTTGTGATTAATTCTCCTTACTCATTTTAGATAACACCTTTTTAGAATTATTCAGAAATGTTCGTAAATGTTATCCTCTTGCATTGTGTGATTCTTAGAATTACAGAATATTACAGGCTAGGAGGGACCTCTGGAGATCATCTACTCCGGTCCCTAATTCACTTCAGTTTCTCTTCAACCAGATTCTTCAGGGACTTGTCCATTTGAGTTTTGAATATCTCCAAGAAGTAATATTCCACAGCACGTCTGGGCAACCTGTTCCAAAATTTGACCATCTTCACATAAAAATATTTAGTATCTATCTGGATTTTCTGTTGTTACAACTCGTGTCCAATGTTTTCTGTGGCTATGCACCTACAGTAAGAGTCCAGCAGCTCCATCTTCTCTATATAATCCTATTACACAGATGACAACAGCAGTAAGATTGTTTTTGTTTTTTTCACATAGACTAGTTCAGTTCAATAGACATAGACAATCAGTTCAATATGTACTCCAGTATGAGACTGAGTAACCTGAGACATGAATTCAAAGTATGTGATACAAATAACCTAATTTGCTACTACTGAAATAGAAGGTAAAAGATTCTTTGGTTGGTTTGATGTTCAGTTTTTTTTTAATCGGTCTATCACAGACTTTCTGACTGTCCCTGGGACCTCTCAGATTCAGTGAGGGAAGCTTTAGATCAGATACAAGAGGGTCACATTTCCAGGTCTCCAGGAAAGCCGCTGTAATAGTATGGTGGAGTAAGAATTTTTTTTTGTCTATTGCCTCAGTGTATCTACCACATACAGCTTTTTTTTTTTTTTTTTTTTTTTTTTTTTACAGTCTCAGGAAAATATTATATGACAAACAGAAAAGCAGCAGTCACTAGAAGTGGAAAACTGAAGGTTTTAGATTTGAGATTTAATCTCAGGAGTTGAACTCGGCAGTAAGCACTGTTCCACACTTCCAGAGCGCCCTATTTCAGCAGATGTATTGGTGAGAGCAAGCAGCAGCATTCTGTCTGTAAGCATACATACACTGGAATATGTAAATAACTCTCGCACAGAAGACAATTATATTACTTCACCACGAAAAGGAACTAACCCCTCAACTAGATTTTACTCTGAGGAAAAAATAGCTACCCAAAGAAAAGCTCTTTCGGCCTAGGCCCAGCACCGCACCTGGTGAGGCACCAGGGCGAAGCACAAGCACTACCCTGCAAGTAGGCAGGCCAAAGGGACAGAGCCCAGAGGTGCAATCCTGAGCACTCTCCCAGTTCTACCCCCAGCCAGTTACTGCCCAGGCATAAGGAAATTAGCTTGAGGATATGCTCTGATGACCAACCGGCAGAGTTGCAGCTGGGGAGCAGGACAGGTCTCCCCTGTTCAAATGTGACTTCGTGCTTATTGCTCCCATACGCATCCATACTGCTGACATCAACATACTTGCGCTCCCCACTGCCTCCAAGCCCTCACCAGCATTGCTGGTGACCATTTCCTTGTGAAAGGTGGATTTCAACAGCAAATTCCCTTCATTCAGTCAAAAATTAACTGCTCTGGGACTTGGTCTTTCCCTATCACTCACAAACAGAGAGGGTTTGGTCTCCTCTCTCCACTTCCCTACCATGGAGTGCCCAAATGACTGCCTGCAGGCCTCTGGGAGGCTGATGGTTCCCTCAGTCAGGGCAGCCACTCTGTGTCTGCACACAGCATGACCCAAAATAGGAGTTGGAGAGGAGAGGGAACACAGGGAGCCCTGCCTCCTAGCACAGGCTCAGGGGCTGTCACCCTAACACACTGTCATAATGGAAACAGTAATAAAACAGCTTTATCATTTCCAACAGCACAGTGTGGGAGTGGCTTCTTCTGCATGGGACATAGCCCAAAAGTATTCAGTATAAAAATTTTAAGTTCTTCTTTATTTCGTGTTAATTAAATAGATTTTAATAAAAGACCAAATGCAACAGTGTAAACAGCTTACCAATTTTAAGAGTAGACAAAGTAATATATCAGATTGTCATTAGCAAGAAAAACATGATGTTTTTCCATGCTTCTGAATTTTAAACCATCAGTAGATTTCTGTTATTATACTGCTTTTCTACAGCTTGAGACACTCTCAGGATAAATATATTTCTGTGGGTTTTGTACCATTTGGTTACTCTTGGTTGTTATGGCAATAGGTCATTTGTATTAAAATCAGAATAAATGAGGTCATCTGCAGCAAAATGTGTTCTCTAAGCCAAAAACACAATTATCACATAATTTTAAAGGAATACTTAAAGAAAGAAATAACATCGTCTCCCCGCCTTGTTGCATGAGAGAAATTACTTGAGGCAGACTTCAGCTATTCAGAGAAATGAGTAAAAAATAATATTTTTTTCTATTTTGTCCCATCTGCAAGACAAAATATTTCTTCTATTAATTATTTTGTATGGAGATGAACTGTGCAGTAATTGTAATATATTGGTAGCTAGCAATATCTGCTAGTTAGCATGCAATGGTATCAGGCATTTTAAAGAATCAGCATGAGCCAATTAGGGGATTTTGAGCATTCTGGAAGTCAGGTAATGAGTAATTTTGTGCTGTTAATTGGATAAATATTTTTGTTATATATATTTTTTGATGATCTTTTTGTAAAAGTTGTGGTTTTAGAGTAGTAAATGGGTAGGTTTTGATAGTCTCTTCACTTTTATTGAATCCTTGTAACTAGAAATTGTCATTCTTGTCACAAAATGCATTAACATTCCTTTGTAAATGATTACACTTATAGATGGGACAGGCACTTTAACCCTGACAATATTTAAATGCTCTGTATTGCAGATCTTCCTCAAAATAGTGAAGTGTTTGCTGGCATTTATAAAACAGTACTTCTCAGAAAACAGTTTTGCTACAAAAAGAGTCAGAGAATCTGTCAGCCACCAGGTGTGTCTTTCTAGTACATGACTTGTTTAACCTAGTGAATCTAGCCTGGATGGGGGACTCAAATGGTAACACTACCTGTTAAGGTGCTTTGATTCTGCAAAATTCAGAAGAGAAATAAAGGTAAATATGCAACAGTTACAGGAAACTATTTTTCTGACTGAGACATTTTTATGTTTTTGTTTTGTTTTGTTTTTAACTTAGGAAAATAAAATCTAAATTGATATTGATATGCATATCAGAATATAGGATTAGGCCCAGTCCTTGAAAAAAAGAGAAACAGTTTTGGGTATATGTATCCATGTGCAGGGATCATAGCCCTACAGATTAAATCAGACAGTATAAACATCACTTTTATTGTGGACACAATAGTTTAACATTTACAGAATTCTAGACACTTGCAGAAATTGCTTCTCATTTTATCTCAGAAACACACAAATTGAAAATTGTGTAGAATTTTTAGATTTTTTTTCTCCAGAATTTCTACACCAGCCTAAACATGTGAGATGGCGAACACAATATGCTTCCCCTAAAAGGAATGGGTTAAGCCTAAACAAAACAAAACAAGTTTTATTCATTGCCTAAGGCTAAGTTCCAGATAGTACAAGAAAGCATTAGCAGTAGGAAAAATACGCTAGCATTCATCACCTACTAGCAAGAATTCAGCAGTGATTGGCATTTCTGAAAACACCTTGCATTTATGCACACCAAAGAAATTACAGCACTCCCCACTCCCTGTAATTCTTCCTCACCAGATACACACACAATTTGAGCTATAATAGCCATTTCCTAATTATTCTGTAACTTGGTTTCTATTTAGAGCACTCAGGCTTTGCTTTTGCCATGAAAAAATGCACACAAGCCATCTCTTCACTTTTACTGAGAGCTACTGTTGCCAAGAACTAGGCACATAAAGCTGCTTCCTATAGTAAAGAATTTGAGAGATCTACATTTTTAGGGCTTTTGTGCACCTCACTCTGCCTGAGGCTATGGAAAAGGGAAATGAGGGAATGCAACACTAGCCAAATACCAGAAATCTTAAGGAAAATAAATAAATATGAAGATAGCTGAACATGTAATTACTGGTCAAAAAAGATATCCTAAGTCTTAGAACTCTGCTGAACAGAGCAGACTAAAGAGTTAAACATTTTCTGAGATGATGATTCAGTCCTCAAAGTACCTTTTGCAAAGAGCCATCTAAGGCCCTGAAGGTTACATCTGTGGGAGCAAGGTAGACCCAACCTTTGAGACAGTTAAAGCAACTCAGGGGGAACAGACCAGGGCATTGGTTCCCTGCACTGCAGCTCCTCAGAGTGAGTAAACCTTTGTTTTGAATACACTGCTTTGTATTAGCTGTGGTCCTGGAACCCTAGGGAGGCTTCCTTCTGATATTTAATTATTTCCAGGCTCCTGGAAATGCCATCACAAGAGCACATCAGGGGTTCCCAAAAGTTCAATTGCAGAATGGTACAGGGTTTAGGCATAAAACTATAGTTCACAGGTGTGGTAAAATGCTGCTTATTTGCATGGAATGTTTGCAGCCAGAGATAAAGCTCATGACTCCATATTCCAAAATTAGGAGTTTTAAAGTGCAGAGGCTGATGTAAATAATGACATAGTCTATCATTACCAAAACAAGTAGTAGAAAAAAAAATCAGTGAGGACAATAAAATAATGCATAGATATAGGTAAGTGTGAGAAAGAAACTCAAAGTAAAAAAAAAATAAATAAAAAGAGACATAAGTTAAGGTGAGGGGGAGCAATCGAGCAAAAAAAAAAAAATAAATGAAGTATGAAATCTGCCTAAGAAATGAAGAAATGGGCTAAAGTAATACTTTACTATACATTTTACATTAAATAATCAGGAAAAATTGCTGGAGGTGAAAGGAATTTTGCAAAGAAACTTAAGACCAGTCATGAAAGATCTGTAAGTAGATGTCAAAGATGGAGACAGCATGGTAAATCCCTAGAGGCTTTGTAAGCTGATGTAAGAGATCAGAACTGACTTTCCTATGTTAGTATTGTCCCATTAGGAAAAATGAAAAGGAGAACTACTAGATGTTGAGAACGAAATAAGGAAAAAGAGAACAAATGAGAAGAAATCTATAATTAAATATTGTACATCAGCTTAAAAATAGACAGTCTAAAACAGAAAAAGAAACATGAAATCCAAATATAGCAATGTAATGTACTATTAATTATATGGAAAAAGAAGAAGAAATATTCTTAACTATGACCATACATATGATCAATTTGAAATGGAAATACATAAACATAGAAGAATTTGTAAATATGATTGTAAAAATGACATCATGTTCAGTGCTAGGTATTATTTAGGACATTTGATCAGCACTTCAGAGAAGACAATTTTACTACATACTTTAGAGAAAATGTAGAAATATAAGCAGTCTGATAAAAATGGATTTTCTTGACAGAAGACAAATTAAAAAAACACTTTGATTTGAGATTGCCAATGTTTTCTGCAACAAGGCTTTGCTTGTGTGAATATATGAATTTAACAAGCCTATAATAATTTACAAGCATGGTTCTGGATTCAGCAGTTCATGAGCAATGTCTTATGCTCTAAGAAGCAAACACTTGCAGCTAACAATACCAGCAATACTATTTTTTGCAGGGATTTTAAGACTTAGGGGCTTTTGTATTGTTCTGCTTCAGATGAGGATTTCAATAATTTTAATAAAAACCTTAAAATTTTACAGACGAAAGAAAAACATACCAGTGCCAAAGTGAGCCTGATAAAAAACACACTTGAGATTGAACACTGGGAATATTTTTTCTCCTTGTCTTCTTTTCATGGGAAAGTCCTTTCATGCCTCCTATTATTGTCACTATCTTCTTCAGCTTTGCATTACAAACCATTTGGCTTTATAGTTCACCTTCATCACTAATCCTCTACTGTAGAGCTAAAAGTCTCAGCAGACATAAATAGGTGAATATAATGCACCTCTGTTGGTTTGATAAGGAATAGATTCATTTTGCATACATATCTGTATGTGAGTGGCTTAAAATACAAAGATTTGGTAAGTTTATTGATTTCACAGATTCTAAGAACCTGCAGTTTAAAACGCATCCAGTAAATTTCATGGCCTAACTTCAGGACCCATAAAATCAAAGTATGTTTCCCACCTAAAACAAACTATTATTGGGTTTTCTAGATAAGATATTTAGGATGTACCTCTAACATGCGACTTCAATTGGATAGATAGGTTCTAAGTATCTCAATAACTCATTGATAAGGTTCATAGCAGACCACTGAGCACAAGTAGTACAACCTGCATTACTGTGAGGAGATGCTGAGGCGGCCAAGGAACTGGGGCCAGCAAGCTGTCACTGCCCTGCCATTCTCACTATCCATCGTGGCTCCTGCTTTCTTTTGCCACAGGACCAGTTGGTGCCAGTGCACTTACCCAGCCCCTCACTGGAACTAGGTTTCATCTTACATATCACAGAAATGCAGCTGGCAAAGGCAAATCTACAATTCACTCCATAATTTCATTTGATAATCATGCCTTCTTCTCTACCCGCAACCTCCCCATTCTCAGTGCGATGCTTTTAATATCGTTTCAGAAAAGACATCTAAAAGCTATGATCCTAACAATAATTTTCTTGTTCAAATAAAATTGCATAGGAATGAAAGCAAAAGAGTATTTTCCCACAAAGAAATGAGAAGTGTTCTTATTCTGAAAAGGCAAGGTGTATGTGCCATGGAACCAGCATCAGCTGTCAAGCAAAACGTAGGTAGGAAATCTGCAGGAAGCAGGGGGGAAGAATCAATAGCAGAAATGTTTGCAGGGAACAAAAATTCTCTAGAACAGCTTGCAATGAAGTAAAATATCACATAAAGATCTTCTGTTCCCAAATACTATAATTTCCCCAGATACTCTGGCAAGCTTAGACTATCTTTCTTATTATGTAAAACCTGCCATCACCATCTTTCTCTCATATTTTAAGTAGTAATACAGAAAGACACACTGAATAGTCACCATGACTCACCCAAGAGCCCTTTGACTCATTCTTTTATTAATAACCCTTTTTCATCTCATGAAGCACACAGAAGAGGCAACCTGCACACTACAGAAATACATTACTCTTATCTGCATTTAAAGCTTCTTATCAGCCTTATTAGGATTTATACATTTTCAGGGCTATATATATTTGGGGGGGAGGAGGAGAGGGTCAACATTTGATGATTCTTTCTTAATCAATACCCACCTGAAAGGAACTTTCCCCTTCCCCTTTTTAATTTTTAAGACTTTTTTTTTTTTTTTTTTTTTTTTAAACTTTCTTCATTTTCAGCACTTCCAAATGGTTAAAACCAAGTCTGGCTGAGCGTGTTTCCTGCAGTCATTTTCTGGCTTTTGAGACTGTTTTCTGACAGATGTGAAAATCCTTTGGCCTTTTAACTTTAGCATGCTTCATGATGAATGATTCAAACATTCTTTTCTGACCTTCCTTACACAAATACATCAAAGCTACTACTTGATGCTGAGAGTTTTGTGTACAAGTAAAATAAGTCATTTATTCTAGTTGTTGCTATTTTTAGTTTGCTACATTATTCTTTAAGGGAAAAAAAAAAAGTTATGACCCGGTTGCCAGTAGCTACCTATCCATAATACACCTGTACAAAAGCTCAAGCCATTCCTTGCAAGCAGGGTTTCTGAAAGTTTTCAGAAAGAGTTATATGAGAAAAATAGGAACATTTTAGGAAGCTGATTCTGCTCTTACTGACATACTGGAAGATCAGGTGATATGAATCCCTCAAATCCATGACCCTAGCTGAACTGTGTCACTTTGAGCTATTCTTAAGCAAATTTAGTAGGTTTTATCATGGCCAGATATAAATTAATATTACTAATAATCAAATACACTAGTAACTAGGGGCTACTGTACAGGGTCAAAACTGTTGCCCCACTGTATTTTTAAGCTTGCCTGATAATCGAACACTGGGTGTCAACAACTCCGTGGTGAGAAAGTACCAGAAATGGAACTACTGTTATTAAAGAATTTCACTGTCATAGCTCAAGGTCCATCAGTATTCATAAACAGATTTCTAATACACTAGTTAAGTATTGGAAAATGTGTTAAAAGATATATATATATTTTTTTTTTAACGCTTTTCTTACGTGGACATTATCAACTGCTACTAGACACAAGATGATTTCTAATAGACTTTTAACCTGGTCCAAGTTAAAAGGGATGTGCAACAGAAGAGCACACTATGACATGGCAGTATTACAGCAGCACCAATGAATATTATCATATAGAGAAGACACGAAAGATCTTTAAACACTCAGTAGAGCCTTGTCTAATTCCTACAAACTAATTGCAATGTTCTACCTGTTTCCTGAAAAGATCCTTTACTGACCATCCCAATAGTTCCTACTATACCTCTTCTAACAGAAGTAACTAAAGGTACCTGGAAGAAGCAAATTTTTTTTTTTTTTAAAAAAAAAAAGCCAAATCTTAACTTCTTTTCCTACCAACCTCTCAACTTCAAACACTACCTATAACACAGTCCTTCAAAGATGACAAAGAAGTATCCCAAGCAAGTCAATCAACCTTCAGCAGGTCATAGGAGCTGACCACAGATTATCTACACTATTGAGTAGGTAGTCTGCAGCAAGTCCCACAGTCTGGTCTTACTGCGCGTTGCAGAGACTCTGACTTCAGGTTTTCTGAAACATTTTTCCTCTCAGCTAAACAGAAAAACGTTTGGGGTAAAATATGAAGTGGTATTTGTTTCTTCTAAAGTGAAATGTGTGGGACTTGGTCTTTTATTTATTGGTTTTATCAAAACATAGATAAATTTCAAGATAAAGTATAACAAAATGAGAAAAGGAAACATTTGCTTAAAAAAGTTGAAATGAAACATGACTGCATGTCTAGGATCTTTAGGATCAAAGGTCAAATCTAAGCTGCAGCTCTGTCATTTTTGCTGTTGAATACAAGAGTCAGCTCGAACATTTTGCCTGCTCTATTTTTTATCAGAAAAAAAATCACTTCTCAGATGCAGGATTTCAACTACGCAGGAAGTAAATAGGTGAAATTCAAAATAAAGTTCTGCAAAAAATACCTTCCAAAATATTGTGCAGTTTAAAAATAAAGGCTAAAATTCTGGTCTCCTTCCAGAATTACACTTGTCAAGTTTCATCAGACTCTTGCAGATGTGCTTAGAGCACAATCCCAACAAGCAGAGCAGGATATTTCTTACAGATGATGGGCCGCGATGCACACTTTTCAGTCAGTTGGTTTTCTAGTTTTCTTGCAAGTGTGTTTTTTTTTGTTTTGTTTTGTTTTCCCCCACTAAGTCCCTAATTACATCTGTGAAGATCACCTTCAAAATTAGGATACTGGAAAACTGAAGGAAGTGGGGGGGAGCATGCACACAAGTATCTAGGACTATGGATACTTCTGAACTTTTTATTTCTTCCACAATTGATGTTCCATGTTTATTTCATGAGAACACACAAGTGCACAAGAAAAATAAACTGTGTGCCAGTGCCCCAAATCCTGATAATACAAATTAATAATCAGATGAAAGGTGTTTAACTTCAGCAATCACATCAAATTGGGTGAATGCAGATATGCCTTATTTCTCAAATAAAGTTGTGAAGAGAGAAAAATGGATATCATATTAATCATAAATCTCAGAGTTCACTCTGATTTACAGAAGCAATTTTCTCCTGAGCTCTTGTAATTTTTGAGGAAGTGCTATTAAGTAATTATTCAAAGAGATAAGGATATTTTTAGGAAAATAAAATATACAGAAATAACTGAAGGGCTTTTTTTTTTTATCGTTGTTGCTGTTTTTTAAATGAAGGTAGAATATTCTTAAGGAAGTATGACCTAACAGGTTTAAATGATATTTAAAAAAGAACTCAATTACTTTGAATACTGTTCTTGTATTAACTTCCACAGAAGAAACTAAAATCCAATTTTTGAGTGCATATGAAAACAGTGAGAAAGGAATTACAAGTATTCATTAAATATTCCTATAATAGGGAACCCCTCAGTTTTAACCATAATCAGCAACAAAGACGGATCTACAGGCCTGATTTTTCAAGAGAGAACTTGCAAGTCTTCTATCAGCATATAGATTATACGTGCAAAATAAAACTAATGCACTGTCCAACTCTGTAAGCAAGAGTCCTATGAACTTTGAATTGTACTTTCTAGAACCATGGCTGCATGGCTGCACCCCATTCTGTGGGTGCGTACAGCTAATATATTTCTAACTGAAAGAAGAGACAAAGAAACAGCTGATTAATAACAAAAAAAAAGCTTATAGAACTGCTGAGAATACACTTCATGCTCAAGACACTGTACGTGTCTGACTACCTTCAGATTGTAAATCCTAGGTACAAGATAATTTTATGCAAGATTTAGTAAATTATTCTGCTAATATACAATCAGTGTAGCTAGGCTAAAAATAAGCAAATATAATAATAGTATAAAATTATACCTGGTTAATATAAAGAGTATCTGCATTTCCCTCCCACTCTTCCAAATACAGTTGAGGTTACTACTTTTTTTTTTTTTCCCCCCACATACTGTTTAGGTTTTTTTCTGGGGGGTCCCTTTTGTTGTTGTTTAATTCACCACTGCCTTATGCCAGAGCATCAATACAGATAAAACAAAGGAATTGCTCTCTGCAGAGTGAACTAAGCAGATCATCTGCTATTCATATTTGTCTTTCTCAAATGCATGAAAATGTGTGGCAGTGTTTGCAGGAAGTCAAAGGAGGATGAGGCTGGCACAAATATCTGTGAATCTCCTAGGGTCTTCTCTTTAAAAACACAAGCACTACAAGTGTAGTTAGGGCAGTGCTATTCCTTAACAAGGAATAAATAGAAAGAAATTCCCTGCAAGAAATAAACAGAAAATGCTAAGATCTGACAACCTGTCATTTGTAACTGCTATTACATTGCCACTTTACAAAGCCAGGAAGATGACTGCCTCTCAGCAAGTCACACCTGGGAATGTAGGACTGCCCCTTGCTCATTCACGAAGACAGATCTTGCCTACTATTACAACCACCTGCCATTATAACCACCATTGGGCAGTACACAAGATATAGATACTTACACAAATTCAACTGCTTACTCAGCTGCTTACTCTCCCTCAAATAAACATCTTCCACAGGTAAATTTGTATTTTCTAGAGAAAGCTTATTTAAACATCCCACATGTGACTGTAATATCCCTTGATGTCCCTCACATCCTCCCTTCTGTAAAATTTTCAGAACTGGACCCTCAACATCTAATGCCTCTGAGACAGCCCCACCTGCTTCTTGCCTGGAGGGGGGAAGACACAAAGGAAAACAGGCAACCTGTATAACCTCACCACCACAATTCTTCTAATTTCCCCCAAAACCATTCATCCTATCCTTCTGAGTACTTTAATAATCAACAATATTTTTTCCAATACTTTTGTTTCCCATCTATATTAAAAGACATCAAAATATGTCTAACAGCCAACACCTAAAGTACTCAGATGGCAACATTCCTTAACAAAAGTGTGATGAGTACCCTTTCCTCCTTCCCCCTTTGTGTCCATCTAGAAGCTCCCAAGATGCTGCTGACAACATGAAGTGACCAGTTTCCATTGGGACTGAGAGCAGCAGACCGTCCTCCTCACCCACTATAGGCAATGCCATGCTTCATGGTTGGCAAGAAAGAAGTGAATGGAAGAAATGGAGTCTACTTTTAAATTGTGCATTCATTTTTTCCTTTCTAAATTGACCTGAGATGAGGTGTGAGACCTTGAAATGCAACACACTGCTGCTGGTTTTGTAACCCTTGTTCATCCTTCACTGCACTACACCAAGCAAATAGTTAAGGGGAAAGCCAGCTAGCCTATGACTCACACAGCCAGAGATTGAGTTAATTTTCTGTGTTTCCTTATGAAGGAAAGAAACATTCCACAGTGGGGGTGGAAAGTACAATTTCTATATCTAGATTTAGCCATTAAAAAAACATAGGCTTGTGATATTGGAATTTAATAGCTTATGAAACATGGAGGGGGGAAAGAGGAGGAGAGAGAACAGAAAAGCTTGCAAAAGCCCTTGTGTTAACTCAGTGACACCAGTTTTTGCAGTGCATAATTTGGTTCCTTCCAGCAAAGTTGTTTCTCATATAAAAGATATTTTCGATATCGTTCTAAATGTGATAGATGTGCACAGCTGCGTCTCGTTCTGATGTGAGCCTTTCTGATTTAAAAATTATAATAAAAAATAGAAATCCCACAACTAAAGAAAATTAGCAACACAACTGAAAAGCTGAAGCAGTAAAGAAAGTTTTGCACATGGAATTTTGAAACAACTTAACCTGGAGATCAATTTCAAGAGAGATGGTTTTGTCCCTGCAATCGTTAGATAAGAATGTATGTACTTTTAGGTCCATAACTATGTGTGGTGAGTGCATATTTTGTTGAGAAATGATATTTCCAACATTTCTAATCCCTAAAGAACAATGCACCTCTTCAGTTGATCCTACAATATCACTACCATCAGGATTTAATACCATCTAAAATATGTTAACCCCATGTAAGGAAAGGAGGGGCATAGCACATAAACTAAAAAGTTTCTCAAAGACTAAAATGCACCACCAATAGAGAACTCCTCTCCAGAGGTAGCTTTTAAAATTTAATAGCTTCATGTGAAGGCCGCAGGAAGTAGTTTGTTAAGGGTAGTGCTGTGCCCAGCTGAGAACAACAGAAATGCACAAGATTCAGTTCAGTTCAAATGCACAAGATACAGTTCAACAGAACCCATGGTGGCAGAAGATTTGAAGGCTCGGTTCTGAATAGAGGCTAATTGTGTTAATTCAGCTTTCTAACTCACAGCTAATGAGTCCTAACTAATCATGGCTTGTTAATTCAGGTGCAGGATCAGGGAATGCAAGTGGACTGCACATGGAGCCAGACTGGTTTGTATCTGATTTCCTCCAGCAGCTTTGCACCAGCTGCAAGCAGGCTCCAGGAGAACACCCCCAGCTGTTGCTGTGCTTGTGTTACCTCCCTGTGCTCCGAAGAGCAACAGAGCTCTTGTTGCATGAAAGCAGAGAGCCTGATCCAATGAGGTTCTTCTAAACATTAATTTAATGCAGACAAAATACTATGATTACTCTAAGCACCATACCTAAGCTTAGCAATACCTCCCTCTCCAGTAGTTTGTCTGAATGGGCCTGAATATTTAAATCTGCCTCTGCAAATAAGTTGCTAAGTAAAACCAGCTATATAAGATGACAGAATTGATTGGAAGGATCCTTAAAGACCACCCAGTTTCAACCCCCTGCTGTAGACAGGAATGCCACCCACAAGACCAGGCTGCCCAAAGCCCCATCCAACCTGGCCTTAAACCCTTCCAGGGATAGGGTATCCACAGCTTCTGTGGGCAACCTGTTCCAATGCCTCACCACCCTCTGAGTAAATAAATTTCTTCCTACTATCTAATCTAAATCTCTTTTTTAGTCTAAAGGCACTACCCCTTGTAGCCCTGTAACTACACCCCCTGATAGAGGGTCTCTGTCCATGCTCTGTCAGAGTAACAGAGCAGGAAAGTACACTTTCTTTGAATGTGGATAAAGAGGTTATGTATTTATGTTCTGCAAAACAGGCAAGTTACACTACACATTCCTTTTGTACCTGTGTGGCTCCAAACTGGTCTGGCTTCATCTTCAGCAGGTGCAAGCAGGCTATTTTACAAGCTTACAGCTATAGATGCAATTAGGGGAACTGTAGGCTAAGCCTAGTCATCAAGTCTCAGCAGCAGTTATGCATGCATTGTCAACCTTAATTTAATGTCCTGGGGGAATAAGAGAAGGCTGATTGCTCTCCTGTATGAACACCGAGGTAGCTCATTAATGGAGCTGCACTGCCTGTTTTGTCACTCTACTCACAGTGCCTTAGGCAATAGTGACAAGAATAAAATTAAAACAAACAGTTCAAGGAACCTGCCAAAAAACATTACTCTGATTTGTGCAGGGCTGTATCCCATCACTATTACCTATAAGAGCTCACACCTCACATTAAAAAGGCCAGTAAGTTGGTATCTATCTCAGCCTGGTGCCTCAAGAGGCAGATGACGCTTAGAAAAGAAACAAAAATTCATATAATTAATACTAAAGAAAGAAAACAACAACAAAACATAAACAAAAAGATGTAAAGCATTGGCTGATAGTGTGGGGATACATCTCTAATCTTAAATCTTAGATTTCCCACATTGATTATAGATGAAATGTGGGAAATATCCATGAGACTGCACTGCTAGCAGCTACTGTTAAGCTGCAGCATCAAGACTATAATCATAATCCATCAAGTAATATAAGGTAATTTATTGTACACTCAGTGCTTAGTGTTGCTACATTTTCTTCTAGAAATAGCTTTGGCTCATTTGGACAACACATTCTACTTTTGATTAAATTAACTGCTTGGGACCTGATTGATGTGAGAGTTTGAAAAGACAGCAATTGCCAGCCTGGGTTGCTCATCAAAAGCTTGCATTTAGGAAAATAGAAAAAAAAAAAAAAATCATTCACTCTATGAGAAGCTTTTTGCTCTGTGAAAAAGTCTGATGATCATGGCTAGTCAGTGCTACATACCACGAAGACCCTAAGATAATACACAAGGACTGAGGAACTTAAATTACACTGAACTCATCTCTAAGGTATCTGTTTCTCATATTTTTCTCCAAGAGACAGCAGTGACTCCTCTAAACAGTAACCAAACTCTTACAATAAAACTTCTACAGAACTTTAAAGGTCAACATTTTGTGAATTACAGCTGCTCAGAGAAGCAGGCCACCTCTGACATTAATTATTTTGTTGTTCATTGATGCACTTAAAAGATGATTAGACCTTCTAATCAAACTGGTAGTCAGAAGGATTAATTTCTCTCTTGCCCCATGAACTGCTTTTGTAGAAATATTAATGACTATCAGTAGTGGAGGCCTTCTACTCATATTAAAAACTCAGGTTATAGGGTAGCAGCTGAGATAGACTTGTACAGATACATGTAATTTCATAATAATTATAGATTATAATTACAATACTAATATTGCACTGTCCTATACATTTCTGCATAACCAAATGTGATTGCAGCTTACACAAGGATGTATGCTTATGAAATTAACTTTACTCATTAAAGTATTTTGATGTGAGCAGTTCAAGAGCTTATGTACATGCAAAACTTCACAGGATCAAGACCAAAGAGCTTCATCCTGTAACCACTAAGGGACTGGGAAAGGAATCTAAAGCCTAAACTAGGTTAGAGAAACGTGGGAGGTCTGTCGGTAACAAACAATGTCATTTTAAAAGTTTAAATACAACAATTATAAACTAAAAGTCAACAATGAGAAAAACGTGTTGTGGCAAAGATTATATCACCATTTTACTTCTATATGTTCTAATGTGAGGGTGTTTATGTTCCATATGCATGATTTAAATGAGAATAAGAAAATATCACAAGTAGCTACTTAAAAAAAAAAAAGTAGTAATTAAATTAATGCAAGGATTTCATTCAAATTCCACCACCATTTACACACACACACAAAAATCAATCTAGCACATCATTGAGGAAGTCATCTAACTTACGGAACTGAGTACTGGATTCCAGTTAGTATGCCTTCTGAAAAGAGTGATGAACTTTCTCAGTATCCACTGTACAATACTCTTATCTCATTTACCTGGGTTATTCCCATGAGGTTGAAATCTGCTAAATTAATCACTTAGCAACTGGACTTATAAATGTTTAAATTGGAAAAGAACATGGATTTCTAACTTTTCCATCAAAAAAGAAAAAAAAAGGATTACCTATATTTACAAAAAGAAATGGATGGAGCAAGGTTTTGTGTGTCAGGAAGGTAACGAAGGTGACATGCTCTCCTATAGAGGGAATCTTTCAGCAAAGAGCAATTGCAAATCACTGAAAATACAAAGGAAACTCAGTGTCATGTTGCTATTCTTACAATAGCTGAAAATTAGTCAATGGAAACAAGTAAGGCTCAACTTACTTCAAACATAGCATTTGCTTTAGAAACTGTTAACAAAGGAGCTAGACAAGTAGCACAAAAGGAACCACTGCCTGGCTTATTGCTGTGTATTTCAATGACTTTTACAGAAGCCAGCAGCTGTAAGAAAAAATTCCATGGTCAATTCGTTAAGAGGAAGAAACACAGGAGAACAGAATACATTTTAAAAGGTTTGCTGGACCAGCACCATGTTTTAATTAAAGAAAATAAGAGACATCATAGCAACGTACATCACTCCTAATATACGGTGTAACTCAGAGGAATTACTAAATGTGCAAATCAATACCTTCACAGGACAATGAAGGTGGCTTGACGCAGAGTTAAAGTGCTTTCCATAATGAGCACAGTAGAGCCGTTGACATTTTACTTTGAGAATTAAAGCTATTTCAGCTGTTCTGCCCAGTAGCATCTTTGCAGCAGTGGGAAAAATAATAATAATAATAAAATTGACCATCTCTCTTCAATAAGAATGAAGTGCAAGAAGTTATTTTCCTTATCAGCCCAATAACCCCTCCAACAAAAGCTGAGAGCAGAGCAAACCTCACCCTGAAGACATGTTTTAGTTTGCCATACTCCGGAAACCTGACACAATCAAGGTTCATTGGATTACTGAACATGAATAAAATCTGCTATTCAGGTACTATGATGCCAGTGTATCAATGGATCCGTGCTGATCCACCACCTACATACTCTTTGCACAAGGGACACAAACCCAACAGATCCAATGCCATTCCAGACCAGCTAGATTCATTGCCTACTCACACCACTCACATTTAGTGCTCTGTTGCAGAAACTGTTGCACCAGGTAACCCGACAGATGTACCACACTAAGTTACATTAGAAGGTACAGGTGGGTGGCAAAGTCTCCCTGTAAAAATATAAGAGCTTCCTTCTCAATGGGCTACTACTCAACTCAGAAGTTATGAGCGAGTCTACAGAGTTTATGAGTGAGTTTATGAGAACTTAGTTTATTTCTGAATTGATCTACCCCAAAATTACTGCAGATAGTAGGATGCACTCTCCTTGATCCCTGTTGAGAAAAAGGAAGGCAGCACACCATTACCCTCCAAATAAGAAATCTAGTTTTCCCTACAATGCTAGTGGTAGGAACTAGGAGAGCATTGTTAACTGAAAGATATAGGTAAGTGAATGACAAATGATAGTGTTTTTTATTTCTTAAAACCTAGCATATAATGTAAATTATAATGCGAATCATAAGCCATGACACTTAGATTTATTACATTTCCTCCTAAATCTCTTATAGTTGCTTCAGATTTCAATAAAATTGAAACTGGGACCATCTAGGTCTAAGGAAAAACAAATTCCTAATTTGTTAGGAAAAACAAATTATGTCCCCAGAAGCCATAGTGACTACTCAGTTGTCTGTTGAATATTGTCAAGATCTACCATCCTTAAACCTCGGTGACATTCAAATGATACAGGACAAGTCCACAGGGAAAGATGTAGAAAGACTTGTACCATTTCTGTCCAGTCCTTGAGCCCATCAGATACAAGTCAGCTCTAACCTAGGAGCTACGTAACCATGCCAGCACAGCACCAAGGTGAAGGTAGCATGCCCTACTTCCTAACAAGGTGCATTATTTTTTTACCTCAGGCTTTCCCTCGTGTTAATACAGCCTTCAACTGCCTGGTCTGTCTTTTTCCTACAAGAGAGGACACGTTACTGCTGTTCTCACATTGACACGCACTAAGATATATCTTGTTCTTGAACGGTTCATTCCGATCAATAACTGGCCTAGATCCACAGCCTACGAACACTTGCTGTTTATGGTGTCAGCTGATTTCATTGTCAGCAGCTCTGGGAACAAGCCTTAGTAACACTGTGAACATTCACCTGGTACAAAGAACCAAAGGTGTACAAGTTTCCTTGACAAGACTGCTAGATATCCTTTTAAAGGGAAGAAAACAAACATGTTCATAACCTTGCCAAGGTACTACTAATTAGAAAACTTGCATAAGCAATGTATTAGTAGAGCAAAAATCATTTAATTTCACAATTTCATTTAATTCCCTAATTTTTTTTTTCAAAGTACATATTGGATGTGAATAGAAGCTAGCTGACCTCTATAAAATTAACTTTGGAAAAGCTCAATTTTATTTGCATGTATTGACATTCAAAGGTTAAAAACATAGTGTGCAAAAGGCATATGAATCATGTGTTTAAAAAGAGGAATATTTGCTTATTAGCTAGTTTAGCATTAAAAGAGGAAGAAAGATATGTTTAAAAATAGTGAAGTTTAACTTGATACTTTGGAAAAATTATTTAATATAATTTTTTTTAAAGCAATTCTCTTATTTGTATGTTCTTAATGCTAACAAAATATTGTTCCTTTTAGTACGTAGAAATATATATAACGTTAACAAGGAAGACAAAATGATCAAATATTTAAACAACAAAAATTGAAAATTAATATTTAATATATTGATACTGAAATTATAATATTTTTGCTGCATATTATTTCTCCTTTTAATTACACCAAATTCAAGAGTGGAGGCAAATTAAAGCAAAATGTTAGGATTCAAAAGTAACCCTTCAAACACTTGTCAGAGTAAACCTCATTTGTGGAGGAGCTGAAAGGATAAGAAACCACAGCTGTTGTCTTTAGTGCAAGTTGTCCCATTCAAAATCAGCACTGCTTTCCATGCCAAAATGAAAGGCATATTCCTTTAGGTTTATACTTGCCACAGCACCTATAAACTTTAAAAATATAGAACAAATTTAAATAAATACCTTATTTTTCCCCTCAGAAAGAATAGTAAGCAAGACATTTCTGAAAGTTGCCTGGATAACTAGTGATGAAGGCAGTACAAATTTTGATTAGGACTGAACACAACAATCACACAATAATGCTTCAGACTGCACACTTTTAAGCTTGGGGAGGATGTTGTGTGCTAAAGTTACTGGCAGTTACAGTTTCAAAAGGAATGTATTTAAAAGCCAGATCACAGAATCATCATAGAATGGCTGAGGTTGGAAGGGACCTCTGGATGTCTTCTGATCCAATTCCCTTGCCCTAGAAGGGCCACCTAGGGCAGGTTGCTCAGGACTACGTCTGGGCAGCTCTTGGGCACCTCCATTGATGGGTACCCAACTGATTTGCCAGAATAAATTCTATTCAGTCCTAGAACATGATAGGTAATGAAAATGAAACAAAGAAATAGACAGTAGTTTAACATTTACTATGCAAGATCTTGAAAGCAAGGAGTTACTAGAGAATTTAGTACAAATTAGAAAAAATCAGCCTCATTTTCCCAAAGTAGATAGATGAAATTCACTTAAATTTTATACATGCCTGTTTTAGATGTGATATCAAAAACACTATCCATTATCCATTTACCCATTTAAGATAAAATTATCCTTGTGTTTCTGTAAAATATGCCTGTTTCTACACAGCTTCTCATTAACACCTGACTGTGAAACATTATCCATATCAAATTGTACGAGAACAATTTTGTCGCCTTCTATGAAGGAAAACAACACCTTTTGTCAACCACGTGGAGCATTCCTCTCTCGATATAGAGCAATAATACCGCTTTTCTGTGAATATTCTATTAACTTCATGAACTAATTTGGAAAGAGTTAATTTACTTACTGCCCCTAACGTGGTGGCAGCTTACACGTTAATATATCAGTTCATGTTGCATACTGTTTCATACCCATGTGAACTGATAAGCTGCCAATTACTAGGACTTTTGGTATAATTAGTTTTTTGACACATTTTTTCCATTTTTATCTATTCTCGAATAGATGGGATTGATGACTAAAATTTTCCCAAGATCACAGGTAATTTCATAGAATGGTTTTGATTGGAAGGGACCTTAAATATCACCTAGTCCCACCTCCATTCCCCTCTCCCCCCCCATGGGCAGGGACACCTGCCACTAGACCAAGTTACTCAAAGCCCCATCCAATTTGGCTTTGAACACCCCACTTCTCAGCCTGTCTTCATAGGACACATGCTCCAGCCCCATGACCATCTTCCTGACCCTCCTCTGGACTAATTTTATTGTGTCCAGGAGCTCCTTGCAAGCAGCAGCATGCCAGGTGTGGTCACTTCATTGACCATGTTCAATAGCCTATGACTGCCAACGTGCTATAACATACACGTTGAGAAACATGACCAAGTTCGCAAACCAGCTCTACCTTATAAAATCTTTCCACGTTTGTCTAACTTGTCGAAAATGATTCCAGCTTAACTTCTCCCAGCTTCTCCAAATTTCAATCATTTTTATACTAGGGTAGGAACAACTGTGACAGCCAAGAGGCCTTACGCCAAAGAAAATCTCTAATTCAAACTGAAAATCAACTCTTTAAAAAGGTAATTACCAACTACTGAGAAGTGCTAATGTTCTTCCTTTCTGTTAATATCCAGCAATGCTTCACTTCTTTCCCAGAAGTCTCACAATTGCATCATTATATGCCCATTATTGATTTCAACTGCTCTGAAATCAAACACTTCCAAGAACAATTGTTTCATCACATCATAAGGAGGAAACAGATCAAAACAGGAAAATATGATAGTGTTAACAAATATGAGAAAAATATGCGAATGCTTCAGTATAGATATCCCTATTTTTTCCCCATAATATCTGAAATACTAATCCTTAAAAGTTCTTAAGATAGAAAACCATAAACTGGGAAGAGAAAGAAATCTCAAGCAAACAGAAAACGTAGGTAAGATTATAGGTTGCAATTGTTTTTGCTGAGTGAATTTGCCTTATTAGAATCTTTTGGAATTATTCTTTTTTTTTTTCTCTTGACCTAAACTGTTAAAAATAATTCTCTTTTATACTTAGAAAATACTAGAGCCATATCATATTCCTACATGTCACCAAGGCTATCCCTAATCTCATGTGCAGATCACTAGTCTTTTATTTTCCAGTTTGGTTTATATATTTACATTTCAGTTAGGAGACTTCTAGAAGCCTTGATCTTTTCTCTCTAGGTGTTTAATTCCTGATGTCTGGATCTTGGAGGCAACTCAGCTAATACCTGGCAGTAGGATTTACCTGAAAAACTAAGACACATTCCATTTTCACTGAAGAGAATTGCTCTTGTACACCACTTCCTCTAAAATTTTCCAAATGTTGTTCACTAAAATACCTACATACTATTTTAAAACCAAGCCAGGAAAACACAGTTAAGATTGAATGTTATCTCCTCTGTAATATTTACTATTATTATCTGTTGGCTTTGCACAAAAGACAGTGTATTCCAAACAGCTTAGCATGCACATTTGACTTTAACCAAATTCAGTATTTCAAATTCTTGTATCTTCAAACACTGAGAATTTCACAAAAGCCAGAAATAAAACACATCTTAGCAGAAGTAAAGCAAACAAAAGGGAAGAAGCAAGGGAGCCAGAGGAGTATTCACTAGAAAAATAGATCGAGCTGAAGGATAAGAGCAAGAAATCAGACTAAATGTAAGAGAGAAGGAAGAATGCACAAGACAGGGACAACTTCTTCAACTTGAAGAAACATTTAAATTCATTAAATCAGATGTAACTTCATTAAATGAGAACAGATAGATTTCTAAAACTTGAATATAAGTTTTCCACTATACAATGATTTTTAGTCATTATCCCTTACTCAATTGGACTGGGAAACTTGTGGCTCCCTCTTGCCCACACCCCTTTTAAAAAAAAAACAGTGAAGGGTAGATAAGTCTTATCTAAGGTAGGTAGCCACCATCACCTTGTCCTGAAAAGGATCAGACTCCTAGGTTTCCACTATGCTCAATTCAAACAGGGCCATACCCTTATGGATTTCAATGGTCTCATCTCGAGGATCAGCAGCTTAGTTGTTGGGGATTGAGCATGGAGTTATTACAAAGACAGATCAAATACACAGATGGTATACACAGCTTACAGAAATGGGAGTCTTTAGGTCCAAGACTTCAGAGACACTTATTCATTCATCACCATGCTCTATGTACTGGGCAAAAACATGCTTGAGTGATCATGTTCACCGTCTCATTGTGCATGGGATTGTGAGACATTCTGGTGTGATAAAATGTCATTCCGAAGTCCTCAACTGGTACCTCAAAGATAGCTGTATTCTTCTTATCATGAACATACTCCCTAGTTACATGCTATTTAAGTTTTGAATGTTATGATTTGCTTTCATCTTTAAAGTGATGTTACCTCCAAGAAACGATGTATAACCATGTCAGGAGCAGAGATTTGACGCTGTATAAGCAGCAGCAGACATGGTAATATGCTTCCCACAATAGCATGTAATAATTGAAATTGCACTATGACACATCAGGTGCCACTCAACTTCATCCAGCCAGTTCCTTGATTATCAAATCATGATAATCAATACAAGACCCATTCTTTTGTCTGCTGCAATTTTACATCCTTTTAGACTCTTAAAGTTACAGAAAAATCAGAGCAATGAAGATGAAATAAATTGGTGAGACTTGACTTTGGTGCTGCTATGTAGCAAGCATTGCTCATTTTGAATGGATGGTCCATTAGAAAGGAATGGTAAATGTATGATAACTAAAATAAAAAAGTCAATACAATCTCTTTCTCTCTTTTTCCACACAGCTGTAAACACACACACAAACTTTCCAAGACTTTAAGAAGAAAAATACTACATCAATAATTACTTCAAGTGGAAAAAAAAGGGGGTGGATGGGGGTAAAGAAATTCCATCTCCTCTACTGTGAGGCTCCAAAACAACCAAGGAGAGTACAATTCTCTCCCCACCTCTATTTCTGACTGCATCTATATTCCTGTTCCTACCTACTTGCCTTTGCTTCTTGCATCAGCTTGAGAGAAAAAGTTCATTTACATTTTGGAAAAACTTTGAAATCCTCTTTTCATTCTTGGTAGGAATGCGCTACTGGTTGTGGAACGCAGAAGGAATGAGAAGTTAAGGAACATATCTAATAATCCACATCAAAAGAAGAAATCAAGAAATGATCTTTCAATTTTTACTCCAGGCTTTATTAAGATGAGCAGATGAAAATCTATCAGGATGATAAAATACAAAATGTTTAAGTCTAAAATTGAATTCCCAAGACTTCAGCCTAATCCCACTGTATACACCACTCTATATAGGTTTCTAAAGTCTCATGTAATTTTGAGACACACAGTTAGAAGCAATCCTAAACCTGATCCAAGCAATTATTTAAAGTAACATGGGTTTCTTCAAAATACAAAGAGTTAGGAAGTTTTTAAATTGACAAGCATTCTGTGGTAACTATGGTTTTTGTAACTGTTGTCCATAACCACAATACTGGAAATATTCTTCCCTCAGGGATAAAAGAAGTTATGAGCTACACTGATACATTCGTTTTTTTAATGATATAAAGACTGTGACTTATCAGAGCACTGCAAGAACCTGCTTTTCTACACCTGGCAGTAGTGTTTGCAGAATCTAAAAATCACCAAAATTTTAGCACACTTCAAAAACTTTGATTAAGATCCACTTTGACTAAACCCTTATGCAAAATATTGACGTCTTTAAGGTCAAACATGCAAACCTGTTTCTCTTCCTCAAATGAAGGCAAATGCATTGCTTTTTCCTATCCCATCTCAACTCAAAAGGCAAGCAAGAATAAAAGGAGCTGAATGATACTTTAAAATGTCATTTCTGCATTTCCACCAAACTCTAGATGTATGCATCTATGTTTAAATTCATTAAAAGTATCTGAGGAATTCCTGTTCTTCCTGTGCTCCATTTTTTCCCATTTACTTCCATGATAGGGTATTTTAAATTTGATTTGTCATTGACATAATGACATTACACAGGATCTGCCATTCTGAGGTAATATTTTTCCTTATTCAACTCTTGTTCTTAGCTAACTACTGAAATTTTCTTATTCTCCTTATGGATTTCTTTTTTCCAAAAGTAATGTGTATATTAAAAAAAAAAAAAAAAAAACCTTTCTCCTAAAAGGCAGAAATAATATAGGAGCAACATGCATATACACAAATACATATCGCTGTATATATGTATAAGCTATAAACTACAAGCTGTTTGATTGTGAACACAGGAAAGATTTAAGAAAGTCTCAGCTTGCTAAGGAAGGGGTAGGCTGTCCATGAAATGAGAATGTACAACCTTTCTTAGTCTCAACTGTCAGTGTTTTTCAGTATTCTGGTCTGCAAGTAAGTGAGTAGCAGCTCCAGTACACAGCTAAAAGCTTTTAAATTGGAAAAAATTAGTGAATAATCACTTTCATTACTTAAGCAAAAAGGACAGATATAGAAGGGTTCAAGCTGCAATTTTGCAGTTTGACACCAGCTTTATGCACTGTTATAATGTGAATTTGACCTATGCCAGGCAAACATATACTACATTTCTAACCACTAAGGCTATGCTATAGTGATTTTACAATCAAAATTTTTTACATCTGTGCTCATATCAGAGTCTTTTTGTTGGGTAGTGTTTTATAGGGGCTAGTATGAAGCTAATCCATTGGTGTTCTTTACAACATTTTGTTCTGTGTAAGGAATCCTGAAGCCACGGGTGTTATATAATTAACCTGCAGTCTCACAGTGTTACAGTCTACCTCACTCAGCCAAGAAGTTGAGCTAAACTGAGCTACTTGAGCCAAAAAAAAAAAAAAAATGTTTAACCTACAAGCGTACTAACCTTTTTCTCAGCCATGATTTTTCAGTACTACATGAGCCATGACTAATTTGAATAACTTTTAAGAAGTAGGAGATACTTCATTGAAGGCATTATGCTGGTAAGCCATGCATGTAATGTGATTTTTTCATGTCAACAATGGGACGAAGTTTGGGATTCTATTCTGAAGAAAGTGGAAGTATAGCAACTAAAAACCAGGACAAGAAGTTATAAGAATGGTAATCTCATCCCTTGACTCTAACAGAAGGTTATGTAAAGGGTACAGTATTTGTATTTTAGTGGGTATCACCTCCCCACCAAAAAAAAAAAAAAAAGGCAAAACAACAATAAAAAAAAAGGATTTTCCATTTTACTTCAGGCTATGTACCATTATATAAAGTCTGTTACTGAACTGATTTGAGCTGCTTTTACAAAAATCAGTAATTCAAATAAATAGCTTCTGTTCATTTGGGGTTACAAATTAGATATATAAGGCAGCACTTCATCTACCACTGAAGTGCAGCCATCTGTTTTATAGTAGACATTTATACAGAACAGTTTGAAAAATGAAGAAAAATATTATAGCAAACTGAGAAGAAAAATACAGACGTCTTGAACAGAATGCTGAGAACAGCTTCCCTCAAGCAGTCAAGAGCTTCACTTCCCACAGTACATATAGACCAATAGTTACACACTCTGAACCCTAAAACTTGGGCACACAGATCCACATCTAGACAGCTAAATGCATCACTTTACCTTTAAGGCTGTTTGGCATCATTTTATTATATATTTTTTTTTTCTTCTGGAAGATGACTGTACACATCCATTCCTACAAATGGATTTAAATGTTTGTTTTGTTTCCCCCAGTCTTTTAAGCTTCCCCCTTGGTTTGCACTGACCTTCACCGTGAGCACATAAATGTCCATTGTACAATGAATATTATCCTACTATTTAGCAGCCTTTGAAATTTTGATGCTTTAAGTGAGTGACACTTCCAGATAGACTGTCAAGAATTTTACTTGTACTGTGTCCATCAGTATAATAAACAGGCATCTTGTGTTGTAAAAAATGAGATATTTAGAAGACTTGCTTCTTATGTAATAGTCTATAAGACTGTTTTTAAATTGCTTTCAGTGTAATTCTCTAACAAGGCGTTTTGCTTTCTCTAACAATATTAAATAACTCCCCTATTTCTGAACAGCTTGTTTCAGAAACAGACGTTTTGTGTAAAGCCTGATTCAAAATATTCATAAATATACCAAATATTTTTGTGAGTAACCAGAATACATTTTAATAGTATATTTAAAAGTATAGCCCCAAATGAAGACTGTGGGAGTTTAATTAGGGACACATTCATCAGAAATTTAGTCTCTGTACTGTATTTCTCTATGATTTACCCCTTCCATCTGTTGAATACTACTGTGACATATCAAAATGCCTTAATATAGGACAGCATCTCCCAGACGTGAAAGAAAGAATCAACTGTCCCCTCAGCGGCTGAAGGGAACAGTTAATCAAGAAAATAGTTTGGCCTACCTCCATTATCAAGAGAGAGGACTTTCTAAAGGGCAAGTCACCCTCTTAGATGACTTGATAAATGGCTGGGTGATCACTAAAAGATTTTATCCAATGGGAAGAAAAAACAGCCCAATAAGAAGTATTAAAGACCAAGTATGATGCATGACACATTTGCTGTATTTTCAGCTATTACATATGTATTAGGTTAACCTACTGAGCAACCATAACAAGCTTCTGTATATAATCACTAAATTAGCTCCCAAAGAATATTTAGAAAGACCCTTTAAAGAGATCACATGAAGCCTAAACTTACAGTTAAATCCAAGTATCTTGATAGAAAGTCTGCATTTTCTGCAAGTATACCATTTAACCTGTCCACATGAGTCTCTCTCATTTGACAAATACTTGAGTTCATAGATTTAAATGTTCTCTACATATACAAATTCAAGCAAATTCCTGAACTGAAGATCTATTACCAAGCACGAGAAGTTCTAACCAATTTACCTTTATGCAAAGCTGATGCTTAAAAACAAACAAACAAACACACATACACACATCAAAATCTAGCTTAGGTAATCACAGGCACTGATGCAAAAGTAGTCTTCCAAGTAACCAGAATATTCTACTTGTTTCTACTCCAAAGTTCAGCTGAAAATTAACATTCAGCCATAGAGAACCACAAAACTTCAAAATAACGGTTGAATTTTCTACAATTAAAGTTAGAAAGCTCTCAGAACTCATGGACAGCATCAGTTTGAGTGGTCACCAAGCTTAATTCCATGGAGAATATATTGTGATGACATAACTTCAAGTAATTCAGACCTACTTAAACATACAGAATGGTAACCTGGCAGCCAATCATATTGACATAGAGTAAATGGATTAGCATCAAACGATCTAACATCAGACCAAGAAAAGCCTCCATTTCCAAGTCCTAAGTTTCCTTTACAGTGCTTTGCAGATGGATCCACACATCCTGGCTACAAACAACGTTGTCAGTGGCAACCACTTCCAGGATAGAAGCAGTGTAACTACTTGACGGTGATATTTTGAGTGAACAACACTCACTGTCAGAAGTGTTGATCAGTTCAGCTAAACATTATTATAAAATAGCTACAATATTCCATATCAAAAGTGAGGGAAGATTTATGATTACCTGCCTGAGCTGTAAATTTAATTCTGTCTGAAGAAGAAGGGTAAAGATGTAGCTTCATAAACAGAAGATTAACTCACTCTGTTTATATATACCTTTGTGGTATTTGGGAGATGATTTTCTGTTTTTCAAACTGATTGAAACTATAGTAGTCCCCAAAGTAATGCTTTTGGAGAGCCTTATTAGCTAAGGTACGAAAAAGAGTTTATTAAGTAGCATAGCTAGCAGATTGCAGTTGATCTGTCCCACTGGCTTAGACCATGGAAAAAGCTTGTGGTTGGTTTTCTGGCATGAATATCAACCAATAATACACTACTGGTAGCAATACCTGAAAGTAAGGGAACTACACCAATTTATACTTATTAACAATAATCTGAAGCATTGTTTTCTTGATGTTTTCTTTAACCTAATTCAAACAGGCAGGAAACAGAAATTGGAAACATTTTTCCCTTGTGGGCCTTGTAGTCTTGAGACTTCCAGCACCATGGAGAGATCACAGCAGTAGTGAGGTGCTCCCAGCTTCAGTCCCCATTCCGGCCCCATTAGTGGTGGATCTACGTTCTTCTGGGCCAGGAGCTGATGCCATCGTAATTGTATTAAAAGAGCTCTCACTTTGCAAACTAGGCAATATAAGAGAGAGAAATTAATTTCTGGCTATGCATTCATCCCAGACAAAATCTAATTCACCGTGATAACTAAAATATATTCAAGATATTTAAAAGGGAGTAGCATGTAGGAGTGTACTTAAAAAAAAAAAATAAATACTTTTTTGGAGCAGTTTGTGAAAGATAAATGTTTCAAACTGGACCAAGTGATTCAAAGTTTTTGTCAGAGCTGGCCCAAAACCACCCATCTAATTTGTTTAATGAAGTTATAAAACAGAATTCTAGATGAAGATTTAATTTGAAATAGAATAAATATGGAAACAACTCTCATCTCAAAATTCTTAACTAATTAAGGCAAAAATGCACCAAAAAAAAAGTAATACCGATGTGGAATAATAGTAATTAGATAATTCTCTTCTGAGTAGAAGCTCAAATTTCACAACTTACTCCCCTGCACACTTCCAAGCATACAGCACTGATTTAGTAGTAACAATAGGAAAAGTTAAATCATTCAATATTTTTCCATTTTATCCTGTAATCATTTTGCAAGCACAGTCAGGCAATAACCTTACATAAAGCATAGAAAGTAATATTAAACTACTACCATCTTTCTATTTAAATGATTAATTGGCAAGAAGACACACAACATCAAAAAATATACAGGCCACAAAATGTCACCTTCACATAGGAGGAATTCCCTGCAGTGAAACTGGCAAAGCTCAGCCTGGCCATGAGTCATGCTAAAGATTCATTTAAATTATTGGAGGGCATCCAAGCTATTTAAGTCTGGCTACAGGGAGTAACATGTTGCATTCCTGTCTCAGTGCTGCTGCAATTGAGCATAACTAGATCATCTCTATTTCTTTTCTTTTTTTCTTTTTTTTTTTTTTTTTTTTTTCCAATGCACAATCAAAAAGTATTCTATTTACCTAACAATTCCTCCCTTTGACTTTTTGTTTGGTTGGTTTTTTTTAACCTTTCTTATACCCATTTGACACACATTCCACTGAAGATTCTTCTACTTGGAAGACCAACATCTGTAACCACTTTTTATTGAAGATTTTTCAACTGTCCCTCAGATTTATAAAGATACCAGCCTATTTCAGGAATATACAATATTTCTTGGGCATGCATTTGAGAGAAACAACAACAAAATCTCAAGAAGGCTATTAACTCAGTAATATAATAAGAATATTTTCGGCAAGTCCCTCAGGAAAGAGATTATAAACTGACTGTTATATGATATAAAAGTTCTGGGGGAAAAACAGAAACCACGCTATGAACTAAAATAACAAAACTACAGAAACTCATTATCTTTATGCTACATAATCTAGAAGTTACACATGTTGTAGTTTGATGATCTATTAATTTGTGTGCTTTACGGTGCTAAAAAGCAAATCCCATGATTTCTCACAGCTATAAAGGATGAAGCTTTTGAGTTGAACAGGAAAGCTTATTTCAAAGTTTCCTGTGGCCATCCAATAACCATAGTTTAAGAGGAACTTCTTTCCCCATGCCTCGAAAGTTTCATTCCAACCAGTTCTCCCCCACGCCCCAAAAGAGCTATTGCAGAGACAGAAGAAAAGTAGTAAACCCCCTTGGCTACAAGAAGGACAAAACAGATTTTCAAGGTTTGAAATGTGAGCAAAATGGTACCAGCAGAGTGACATCATCTTACATGAATGCCCAAAACGCACATAAGACTTTAGATTGGACAAAACATATTATCTTTCCATCATAATTTACCTCTAGTGACTTGTCTATCCTCCCTTTCAGCATTTCTGGAAAGATAATAGGCAAGCTCCATCTTACAGCAGGAAAAACCTACAGGACAAAGGGTGCAAAATAAGCAACAATTCCTTAACTAATAGAATAAACTCATCACCAGCAACTCAATTTCTGGAAATTATTTCTCCAGTGTTACTAAAGCATTGTTCTTAAGAAATACATGAAAATAGTAACAGTAGAACCCTCCTCACATAAATTTAATTAAGCTTAATCATCTAAAATTTAGGTGCCTATAATCTAGCATACAGCCTAAACGGTCATTAGAAAACTTCCCAGTTATTCATCCCCTCAACCCCAAGGAGAAATAAACGTCTTGAAGCTAGCTACATGAGTCTCCTAACTTTTAGGCAGTTAAAATTGGCTGGGATGAATCACAAAGAAAGCTTAAAGAATAAGAAGAAAGTGGGGACAGGAAAACTGGCCCCATATACAGAACCTAGCTCTGCCAAAGCGTTAATTTACACAACTGTTATGATGGTAAATGCAACATTCAGAATATTTATGAAAAATGATTGAGCTAGGGAATTACCTTTTAATAGTTTTCATGAATAATCACTGCTTATGCTCTGGCTTGCTGTTCTTGGCTCTGACCCACTCATTATGTTCAAATGGCAGTTTTGTTACAACAAAATATAGCAACAGCATTCTGAGTAGGTCAACATCACGACATGCCCCACTCTGAATGCTTAAAAAAAGTCACTAAAAAGTCACATGACATCAGGCAAATAAAAGACCAATAACATCCTTATACACTTTCTCAGTACTCAGTTGAATGGCACTGATCAGTTCATTTAGATCTTTAACACTTGTACTTGCGTCATCTCTATATAAATGCATTGAATAATTCTGAAGCTTTGGCAAATTGGACAACTAAGCCTCCTGTGGTGTTCTGTTTATGTTTTGTTCTCTGAAGTACAGTGTATGAGCACATTGAGAAGAACACTCAGAATTCAATGCTTTGTCATATACTCAGTGCTATACATCTGAAAACTCTGTTTATGCATGTGCAAAGACTGTTTGTGAATAGAGAAAACATTTACTTATCTTCAGAAAAATGAGGTTTAGGCTACAGTCAAACAATGAGTCATCCTAGATAAGTCATGGAATTCTCATTTACTCAACTGTTCAGTATTTAATACTTATTCTAGTGCTAATAGAAGTAGTCAAACCCTAATAATCCCTTGGGACCTTTGAATACAGTCTTTTCACCCACATAGTCTCTCTCTGCTGTTCATTCAATTTCCTACATGATCAGAGACATACAGCAGAATGTAATCTGAAGCATATCTTAAGCGAAGGCAAACCAAGTATAACAGATGAAGAAAAAAAATGTAGAATGGAAAAAGAAATATTAAGAAAAAAAAAAAAGGTAAAAGCCCATCTAAGTAGGCCGCCCACATTGTTAATGTGGATAAGTGAATGATTTTAGGTAACAGCATAATGTTAGCATGTGTGTGTTACAAACTGGTAAAATGCTCCAGTTAGTGCTTCCCAAAATAGCAAGAAAGTGGCACATCTCTCCTCATGAGATCTCAGCATCACACTCTGAGCTATGAATTAAACTAGGTTACACAAGTTTATTGGAAAGTCTGCTTATTGCCATTGGGAAAAGTGCATTTAATGGACTTGGCTAATAAAGAGACTGTAATACTGAAACAGGTCATGTGAATACAGGTAAAACAAGTAAATCTCACTGTATTTCAACCTTCAGAAGGGTAAAAATCCTCAGGTCCTAGCTTCCCATATAAGTTCCCCCAATAATAGCACCCTCTGTATTATTTCCAGGGTTGACTACACAATAATTTTAAGTAATAAAACTTCTATTTTGAAGTCTTTTAGAAATCTTTAAACCTTAAGATATTAGACTCAAGTAGTGATTGTCTTGAGCAGAAATAATTTCAAGTTTTGTTGCTATAGAACAGTCGAGTACATCTGTATTTCAGTTATCGAATGGCCACTGTAAAACCCAGTAACCGAAAATTCAATAACCTCTTTTAATCAGGGATCATTTGATAGGTGTCATTCTTGTAAGGCAAATCCAAATTTTTTTTTGTCTTCAATGGCCCTAGATAAACAACTAAAATTTCACTATCCTAATTTTTTTCCACCTTGATCAAATATAGTTTCAGCTGGCCCTTTCAGCGCTTGCTTCACATTCCCTTATTGGGGTCAGATGGATGACACTCCCCTTGACAAAGGGGCCTACTCCTAAGGCCAGATCGTCACTTAAAGGTTAATTGGATCTTCAGAATCCCTTAAGCTTTTCTCTAGTCAGTTGTGATTATTCTCTTCCTTTCCTAATGTAACACAGACCCCATCTTTTCCATTTCCACTAAAATTGACGAAAGATGTCACTAGTTAAAGATCTTATAAGCTGCTCATATAAAACAGATAGAAATGCAAGGTGAATCTTCAGAGAGAAAACCTAGCCAAGCTACAATGTTTAAGACCAAACAAAGTGAAATCTTTGTTGTCTTGATTTTGGGGTCACTTGATTTCTATTGCTTTTGATATCTGATCTTCAGTATAGTCTTTTTCATCCCTTATTTTATGGAAAAATATAGAACAAAAATTATCTGGGGCTAGTATGTCCTAGAATATTTTCAAGGATGACTCCCACCTATTTCAGATATTGTAAATTCCCTGATACTAGCCTTCAAAATCATACAAATATGCAAGCAAAGATGTTCTTTTCTACCTTGGGCTTACTACAATAATCTGATGGGGCTAACTGGCTGTACAGAATGAAAATTGGTAGTTATGTCAGATTAATGTCACTGTTTGAAACTATTGCAAGCCAATCAAGACTATTCAATGTTAAGCCCATTTTATAACCATTATGATAATCAGTCCAGTAAGAGAGTGATCATTTTCAATTACTTTCAGATTGAATGTCAAAATATTTCTGCTATTAAGTTGATTAACTCAGTTTCATCTTTTTCCAAATGGGTTGTGTTTTCAGTAGAAATGGCTAGCTCTTCACTATTCAAGCACAACCTTAAAAATCCAGAATATCGATTTATGAACACAGAACTTTCTTCTCTCATTCATTTTGCACCACAGTTGCAGCAGCAGTTCTGTTGACTTGAGCTGAACTACTTTAATGTAATTGAGAGGAATTCCAAGCTCTGTGGAATTCTAAAAATGGGCTTGAAATGTTACAGAACTGAAAGTCAGTTCTTTCATCAGCTCTCAGATGTCTTAAGGAAGACACTACTAAGTATTGTAGTACTGCTGTTTTTCATCAACAATTCAAAAAAAGGCTATATTGCTGAGGGAACCTGAGCAGCCTTAATTTCTAATCTTAAAAGTATAACTAATTTTCTCTAGAACTGATTTCCACTAATGTGTTACATATTAGAAAACCTCAGAGGAGATCTGCCTAGAGCTTTTCTACACTTGTACATGCATGCATTGTCTGTTTTGGAGTAGAATACAAATACATTTTCCCACTGAATTCATTCATGAAACAGAAAAGAATCAGACTATTTTTACTAACTTTTGGTATACGTTGTAATATTAGTCATGTTGTACATACCCAACTTGAGACCAACCTCAAGAGCTCATGGCTCAGGTAGGTGTTTTTTTTTTTTCCTTCCTCCACTGCCGTGGACTATAGTAGGACTAACGTCTTGGAGTATAAGGCTGTTTATGTTCCTACAGCCAGCAGTAAAACAGAGGCCAAATTCAGATGTCTGTGACCTCTAATTAAGAGGAAAATGGTATTTAGCAAATACTACTTTTAAATACAGTTCTGTTTTCTAGTTGAATTAAAGCAAAGGTTAGCATGAAACAAGTGCACCTTCACACATGTACTGGGAGATGAAGCTTTAAGAAGCACAGATGGTTGCTTTCATGCAACTATTTTAAAGCTTCTACTGTAGTTATTACAAAGGTCTTGAGCTATGTAAGAAAAAAAGTTTTGGAAAAGAAAACTGACTTTCACAAAAATAGTCTTTATGAACACCATTTAAATAGTCTTTATGAATATTACATGTAAAGAGCTAAGACCTTAAAATAAAGAAAGCACCATAAATTAAAGTTGCATATGGCCATCAAGGAAAAGCTGAAAACCCATGTACCATCATGTCACAACACTAGGTAGCAGACAGGTGAGATGCACTTGGAAGAAAAATTCTTACTGTGAGGAGAGAAATAAGCAAGACTTCTCTCATTCAAAGAGAAGCTGAGTCTTTTCATTTATTCTTTTGTTTACAGATAAAGCAATGGGAAAAAAGTGAAGCAGGTCCTTGATACATTTACAGTTAGAGAAACAAATATTAGCAAGTCACAAAAAGAATACCTCCATCTGTATTTCACTTTTTGCATGAAGCAGAAGAGAAAAGATGGTGGTGGCCAGAGATCACCTTCTTCCATCTTTGCTTACACAGTTTTATATACACCCCAAAACAGACACTGGAGCAAAATTTGAGATCATTCACCTCTGATGTTTCCAGGAGTGCATGCCAACTCTGGAATATGAGGATAAATAAACTAATAGTCTTATAGTTGCATATATATTGTCGATAGAAGAACAGACCATACTGGATCAAATACATCTGATCTTGTTTTGTTTTGGAGGACAGTCTTTCCTTCTTGTTCCATACATAAAGATTCCCTGGAAATCCTACATATGAGCCTGTGAAAAAAACTCAATAGAGTAAGTTTAAAAAAATCTTAGCTAATCACTTTTGAGGCAGCTAGCAGGAAATTCACTCTGACAAAAAAAAAAAAAAAAAGCAATAAGGGGATTTGCTTTATTTCTGGTTTTCCAGCTAGTTCCCATACCCAACTGCCAACTGAAAGTGATAGTAAGTGTAAAAACCCAAGTCTGCATATAAGTTAGAGCTGGGGAAAGATTATTGTCTACAGACATGAGACATTAAGAAACCTTTTTGAACGGCTTTGAGGTCTGCAGCTGCAGAGGGGGACCACAAAATTCTCACTAATTCAGTAGCTTTGCAAGAATCCCTTGATACCATAAGCAGCTAAATGTTTACAGGTGATATTAACATAAAAGAGCCCAAGAAAAAAAGCACATTGCTTAATCACTATCACTTTTTCAATAGCACATACAAGGCAACTTCAGGCACCAGCTTAAGATTCTCCTTAAGTAGGATCTGAAAAACACAATAGTGTCTGGAATGGAAATGCATAAAGTGAAGAAAACACATACGCTGCAAGTCACAGATGGATGCACAGACACACAGATGAGAAACTAATGAGTGTTTTTATTGGCCTCCAACCAGTGACTGATAAAATCAATATCAAAAAGGTTACAATTGATGGTATCCCCTGGTGCTGTGAAGGTCTTCAAGGGCTTCTGAAGGGAAGTCTTTGATCCTTGTCAGGTGTGTTTATTTTCTAGCATTTTCCACTCAAGAACCATGCAAAAATTTTGTCAGATAAATTTATTATCTTCTGCATTTATCAGAGATAATATCTTTGTACTTCAGCATAGAAATGCCCTTGGAAATCTGAAGAAAAAGTGTTTCAGTGTGCCAAGAGTGCAAGCCCACACCTGAGAAGACATGCATTTTATTTCATGTAAACTTAAGTAATCTATATCACATGAATCAATTCCCCAAATGCAAAAAGTCATTCCTGCCAGCATGCTAAAAAAAGCTGCTTCAGAGGCATGTAACACTGACAGAGATGTTGCACAGAAAGTTGCCTTTGTGACCAAAATGACTTCTGCAGGTATCTTCAATGGGCTGCTGTCAGTATTCATAGCACTGTCATTAGCTCAACTCTTATGGCACTGGCAACGACATCTGCAGAGCGTGGCAAGTCTGTTAAAATGCCCTGCTGCTAGGATATCTGTCCCTACTACTGCTACCTATAGTAGTAACTCTCCCCTATTCTTTCAGGGTATTTCCAGAAAAAGTGAGAAGAGAGGTTTATACTCTCCATCATTAACTTTTTGTTTTGTTTACACTTCAGAATAAATTTCATCTTGGTCTTCTTTAAGGGACATTCCTCAGTGATTTACCACAAGCTTACCCTTTTTCAACAGTATCTCCTAGAGGAAGTTATCAGAAAAGAAATGTAGCAATAAGCATTAGAGATGTTTATTCAGACACAAGAAGCAGCCTCTCCAACCTCTCAAACTTTGCTTCAGCATTTGCTACTGTTAATTTAAAAGCTGAGAAAGAGTAGGTGTTCTTAAACAGTGAAGAAGCAAGATGTATCAAAAACCTCCTTTGACTACAGGGAAAATTTTGGCTGGTACTCAGTAGCTGCTACTATAATTAAATTCCTTAAACTTCAACTACACTTCAGCATTTTGAAAGAAAGCCTCACACAATGAAGAGAATCATGAAGAAGTGCTTGAAAAAGAACCCCAAGTCTCAGATTCAAACTATTCCTCTCACTCATGGTCCCACTCAAATCTGGGAATGTGTGTGGCATGGGAGATTAGCAAAGGGTCTTCTCACATGCACAATATAGACATGAGTCTATATATATATATTTTTTAAAAAAAAAAAAAAAGTTATTGATGTTGTCCCTCTATCCTTTCAGTCCAAAGACTCTTTTTTGGGGGTATAGGTCAAGCTCATGAAAAGCATTTGCAGGATCCAGATGATACTACATATACAACTGCAATAGTCCAATGATCTTCCTGCACCATCTGAAGCAAATTGAATCCAAATCCTAAAAATAGTATTCTTTTGCCATTATTTTTAGTGTTTATTCTAGTGCAATTAAATTTACCTGAAAGAAGAAAATAGAATTTTAAAATGGCTTAAATAATGCAAGCATATGGAGTTAAATAGATGCAAGTAAAGGTGAAGTAATTGTTATGAGCCTTCATTGTTACTCTTACTGATAGCAAAATGTCATCAAAAGGTTCCCAGCAACACTTCTGAAAATGAGTGCTATTCATGGGACTAGTTCTTGAATGTGAGAGTGGAAAGTTTGGGATCACATCCAGCCTAAGCAGGAAGTAAGGACTGTAGAAGAAAATCACTGCCCTTTCTGCATCTATATGGAAAATACCATGCTTTCTTGCCATGCTGAAAGCTGAAAGGAGCTGGCATCACACACACATCTTTGAGAATTGAAATGTCATGTTCACTCTGGGAGAGAAAAGAATCCTCAGGTGCTCATTACTACTAAAAAGTGTTCCCACAGAAACCAAACCCCAGGCTCTCTCTACATGATCAGCTTTTAAAGGTTAATTAACAATAGCGAGTGATAAAAATTTATAACCTACTGCTTATAATTTTTTAATGATGTGATTTCCAACCTTTTATCTTTGGGCTGATGCTTGAAATCTAAGTCCCAGCTGCTCTCATCTCAGAAAACTCCAGGAGAAAAATATATATTTAATATTCTAAACCTTTTGCCCTATGCTAAAGATACAGAACTCATTCATTTTCCATCTCTATTCCCACAGGACAGATTCTAAGGAACTTTGAAATAAATATCTTCAAAAGTGTTTTATCATTAGTATGCTACAACATTTTAGCAAGAATTTCTGGAAATAGTACTTCAAAGAATATCTATCATTAGCTTGTTTTCACAACTCTAGAGGTAGATTTTCCTGTAGAATTTTTTTTTGTTTTGCTATAAGACCCTTCTAACACACCTTTCTACAAATCAGTGAAGATTAAAAACAAGAGTAATGTTCTAGTTCAGTGTTAACTGAGAACTCACAAACAGAGGTCCCCAGGTTCTGTTATTTTCAAGGAAATTGTATTTATTAGTAGTTCTTTGCTTGAAATTTCTTAGTGAAATTTTCTAGTACCTCATAAAATCCAGTGTGGTGGTTCTACCTTGTATTCTTAAATTAAGATATATATTCCCTCACCTTGGACATTCTGTCCAACACATATAGAAGCAGTACCTAGACAAACCTCAGAAAAAGTTTCCAATTAGCCAAGTTCAAGAAAGACATGCAACCTTGATGTAATATATTTGTTTGTATCTCTGCCACATCCCCAATACTCAGCACTGGTGAATAAAAATCACCAAAGTCAAAGAAAACTAAGAGAAGAAACAACAATGAATATATCTGTGGTCTTCCTCTGTCTTACCTATTATGTCTTTATTGTGACTTAGATGAGGTTATGATGTTACAGGAAAGACTGTGAAAAAACTGTCAGGATGATTGAGTATGAATGTTTACCCCTCTTCAAAGCTCAAAATGACTTGCAGTTAAACGTGATTATAAAGGCAGTATTTATCAGTAGCTAATCATTCATGGCTTTAAAAAGTCAGATTTTGTTTCTCATGCAGTTTTTGAAAAATTAAATGAATGATAGCTTTTAATACAATTGTAGGAAGCCAAATTGTAAGATAGAAAAATAAAATAGAAATACTGTCAATTTCAGGTTAAAACTGTCTATTTAAAACATTAATGCCAGAACTTAACGATGAAATACTTTTCTAATATAGAAACATTCAAGACTACCTGGAATTTTAAGAACTCAGATTGTTCAATCAACCCAGAACACTCAATCAACCCAGAACGAGATCAAGATCCCAACTGTTCCAATGTCTGCTTTCTAAAGATCAACTATCAGCTTTGTATACCCACATGGATCCTACAGAACACTTGGCATTTACCATAAACGTTTTCTAATATTATCGATTCAACAACAACAACAACCACCGAATGCTGAGCTCCCCATCAATCATTTTCTGCACTGGACTTGCGTGCAGCTAAGCTAGACTGTAAGAGCTATACTGTAAAAGTTATTGATATGCTGAGGACATTGACAGAAAAGAATAATTTGGTCTAGCAATACACTAAAACAAGATAACAGACATTACGTGTACAAGCAATTGACAAACAATTACTCTCACATCTTGAAAGTCTTACCATCTGTTCTTTTTCTACCTATCTCACTGTCTTTTCTTTCAAAATTGAGTGACTGGTTATGGGGCACACAAGTACAAACACACCCACATATGTGCAATTAAGATAGTTGGCCATGAACATGTAGCAATATAACAAGAATCACAAGCAAGGGTCTGCCTTTTTGGTCAAACTTCAGTATCACAGAATCATCTAGGTTGGAAGAGACCTCCAAGATCATCTAGTCCAACCTCTGACCTAACACTAACAAGTCCTCCACTAAACTATATCCCTAAGCTCTACATCTAAACGTCTTTTAAAGACCTCCAGGGATGGTGACTCAGCCACTTCCCTGGGCAGCCTATTCCAATGCCTAACAACCCTTTCAGTATAAAACATTTGGACTTTTTTGTTTCTAGAAAAGATCAAAAAATGATCTACCTATTCGCTTTGCTCAACTCTAACTAGTGGCTAGTCAACTTCTCAGTGCCAAATAAGGTTATATGATCATTATTTTGATGGTAATGTAGGTGGCAATGATAATTACCATTATTTTGAGGTTTGGTATGCTCTTTTTCCTTTAGCTCTAACTCATTTACATATTTTTTTAATTTGAAATCCTTTCAATACAGCAAAACAGATTACAATCCTTAATATCAACATATGCTTATGTTGGGAGAAACAGGTGGAGCTAATGAGAGCAGCATAGAGATTAAAAAAGAAACCATTGTATCATAAATCGCAAGTGGAACTGCAAATTCTGTTACAGCAACATAAAAAATTGCATTAAGCTGGAGAGCTCAGCACTTCTTCCTAGCTTTTTAATACCTATGAAATAAGCTACTTAAAGTTCCCAGAACACTATCCAACTGATGCATAACTTTGTCATAGTCTCTTGAAAAAATGATCCCATGTTATAAGGTCATTAGAAATTCCACCTTATCAAACAACTGCATTATGTTTCTTTGAATCATTCTAGAAATAAAGTCTGTTTTCAGATTATACATGGAAGTATTGCACAATTTGCACATGGAGACATTTCAAGTGCAAACAACAGAAAAGCATCCACAATTCTTTAGTCCCAAGAGAATGGTTCTATTCTTCTAGTTCATTGCATCTACTCATAGCCTGAAAGCATTCATCTACTTTATAACATTTGACTTGCACAATGACCCAACAAACACCATTTGCAAGCCAATTCTCAACCTAAACATAAAAATAAGTAAATAGAAAGGATTTGTAGCAGAATGTAATTATAATGAGCTGGTAGCATTTGTACGTTCACCACACGAGGGCAATCCTGATACAACAACAGGAAGGTGTGTACCTGTGCAAGCTTTCATGTGTCCATGTTCCCCACTTCCACCTAACTAGATGAATTTCTCATAGGGGAGTTGTGTCCATCATTTAAAAAAAAAAAAAAAAGAAGAAAAGAGGGCTTTTTAACTGAGGAACAGTTATGCAGATTTCCCTTTGCAATCACACTGAAAAAGATTTGTTGTTAGACAGTTCAGGGTGTGGACAAAATAAACACTTCTGGAAGCATTAGTGTTGGTTCAGTAAGTATCAGTTTAAAAGCTACATGAAGCATTACCCAAAGAGTTTGGAAATCATCCATTTGACCAAGTAGACATCTTCCAGTATTCAGTGGCAGAATATTCTTGATATCAATCCAAAGAGTAATTTAGGACACTGCCATAAGGTTTAAAACTAGACAAAAAGGAATTCAGGGCCCAATTCTTTTTCTACTTCTACTAGAATTATAATTACTATTCTATTTTATTTTCTATTCACCCATTTCCAAAACAGATCCAAAAATATCTATGTGAAGTACTGCAAAAACTTCTTATACATTGTGAGTACTTATGAAAGTATTTTGGGACCTAAGTACCTCTCAATGATTGCCCCATTTTTAATCTAGATGCTTTGATAATCAGTAGTGACTTACTCCAAGATTAGTGACACCAATTTCTTCAGCTCACAATTAGCTGCTTGATATCCGCAACATATTTTTGAATGGCCTCAACTCAAGCATAAAATCTCTCTACATAGATATTAGTAAATGAATTTGTTCTTTCACTATATTCTAATGGGTTTGTGGACTTAAAGGAATAATTACACACAATACGCAAGCTGGCTCAGCCAAATAAACCCTGTATGCATGTTGTCTCAAAGAGATACATTAGAATGAAAGGGCTAGTGGATGTTTTTTCAAGGACACTAGAAAACTACTTTGAATTCATTGATATCCATTAGATTTCTACCATGGAAATTAGTGAGAAATACCTCAGCTGAGGCTTTCCTAGCCTCAGGATAACATGACTCCATACTACCAGCAGTAACCCTAGACCAACTCAATTCAACCCAAGCTCCCTGCCTTGTTATGAAGAACCGTCAAAGCACAAAACATCACTTTATTATTCTACCATGAAAGTAACCAGTAATATCACCAAAACATTGCAATAGTAAGAGGAAATAGTTAAGAAAATTCATATTTGTGTCATTTTTATAACATCCTAGAAATAAATCCTACCTTTGATTTGCCATTCCTGTCCTGGGCTGTATCACATGAAGCGTAGCTAGCAGGTCGAGGGAGGTGAGCCTTCCCGTCTACTCTCATGAAGCCCCATGTAGAATAAGAGATCCAGCTCTGGAGCTCCCAGAACAAGAGCACAGACCTGTTAGGAAAGGTCTAGAGGATGGCCACAAAGACAATCAGAGGGCTGGAGCACCTCTCCTGTGAAGAGGGGCTGAGAGAACTGTGGTTCTTTACTGTAGAGAGGAGTCCAAGTCGACTTCCAGTACTTCCAGTACTCAAAGGGCTCCTACAAGAAACAAGGGAGGAGAGACTCTCAGGAAGTGTAGTGATAGGACAAGGGATAATTGCTTTAAACTATAAAAAGGTAGATTTAGATCAGATATTAGGAAGAAATTATGTGGATACCCCATCCCCCCCCATCCCTGGAAGCATTCAAGGCCCAGTTCTATGGAGCTTTAGGCAACATGGTCTAGTGGAAGGTGTCCCTGCCCATGGTAGGGGGTTGGAACTACATCTTTATGGTCCCTTCCAACCCAAACCATTCTATGATTTATGATTCTGTAGTTAATAGCTGTATCCCGAAACCTGCTGATCCCACAGCCAGTAAAATTTGACACTGCCAACATTAATCAGAGCTGTTGTTACTGGTTTTTGTTTGACTATAGGCAGCCCTTTAACTTAAGGATTAGAAGCTTCCCACATCCACATTAATATAGCTAGTCAAAATATTTTTTCCTGCCCTTTATCAGCATTGTTTTCTGTAAACACTTAGAAGTCAAACATAGTTTGGTGTGCTTGCTGTTGAGACCATGCATACAAACATGCATATGTAATGATTAACACATTATGCTTGCTCACAAAAAAACAGACCAAGTGTATCCAAATAAAAATGTTGCTTTTACGCCAAATTTTCCTAGCACACAGACACCAAGCTCAAAACACGTTATCAGAAAACTACAGTGAAGGCAGGTGCTGCATAAAAGTTCAACCATCTCTGAGCATCTCTTGGGCTTTAGGACTCTGTTTATATATATTGTAGATTAATTTCATGGAGTGAAGCCTTCAACGCCTCCAGGTAAACTGGGATGTGTTTTAGGGGCCTATGATACCCTCACATGTATCTGCTTCCTTTGCGTAGTAACCAGGTCAGAGCAGCAATAAGGAGAGCAGCTCAGGGAGCAATCGTTATGTTAGATATATGTCCAGGACCTTAATGCAGGCATTGCATCTTCAGTATGCTCCTGTGTTAGGCTGCCTGCAAAAATTTTGTCTTGCAATAGATTCCCAGCACTGCAAACTTTTTTTTAATGTTTTGTCATTTTAATCTAGAAAATATTTCACCTTTGCTTTCCACAGACTAAGTCCTCTAAATAAAGTGTTATTTCTAGGATTAGGATAGGAAGAAGGACGTGAAAACAAAAGATACGCTATTACTATTAATGAAGTAACTGAAGATTTCAATATACATTGATGAAGGTCCTGAATCTTTAGTAGTGATTTTTAGATCAGAAATACTAGTCCTATTACTAATTTTTGAAGTTTTAGTAACTTTAAAGGCAGCAGCTGTGCAGCAACGTGTATCTTGTCTTGTTCTATTGAAATTCAGATTGTGCTTCCAATTATAAAACAAGAAAATATTGCAGTACTGTGAAATTACAAGCTAATTTGACAGCAAATACTATCCTTTTTGGAGATTTTGTGTCTTGGTACATACATTTTCCTCAATTACTTCCATGCATATAAACAAAAATTTAGGTGCTCAAAGACACAGAAATTTATCTCACAAACACTACCAAAACCCTCTCTATCTGGACACGATGGAAGTTTATAACAGTTACTTCCTAAGTTTTTCCTCACCTTTTCACATTTGTCCCTCTTCAGTGATACTCAGTCACCCAGAATGACCTTATATTAAAGCTCATGATGGAGCAAGCATCTGCCGGAGTGCTTCAGTTTTATAGGTATGAATATATGTGTATATATCAATGATACACAGTTTCCCCTGTATTCGGTGTGTACACACACTATTACAGCATTTTGGTCCCTCTTGGATTTGACCTTTTCCTAATTCATACCTGTCTTTTCTCATCAAGCTTATGTATCAGAGCTCTAAATGCACATGTACCCGCTTTGCACGTTGTCTCAGGGATGATAGATCACCGAGCACAAAATCAATCCTAGATCCTCAGCTAACAAAAAAAAGAGAAATATGATTTTTCAGACAACATTGATGCTAGTTTGTGCTAACAATTATTCTGTCTTGAAGAACAGTAAACGTACTATTCTTGTATACGGCACTATTAAAGAAATTAAATCATAAAAGTTCCAAATATCAGAGACTATGCAGTTTATAAATTAGTGTGGTAGAGAGAGTTCTGTACCTATAAACTTTTCATTTAATTATGGATTTATTCAATAACTCTATGCTGCAGTTTTTCTGGAATACCATTGTTTTCCATACATCCTTTCTTTTGTGGATAGGATAAAATTCAAGCACCATAGTTTCAGGGGGGATGGATAGTTCTCTTCCTAGTAGTTGGTATGGTGCCGTGTTTTTCATTTAAGAGGAAAATAGCATTGATAACACTCTAATGTTTTAGTTGGTGATGAACAGCAGTACTTAAATTGAATCAAGGACTTCTCAGCTTCTTGTGCTGCCCTACAAGACAGGAGGCTGGGGGTACACAAAGATCTGGGAAGGGACAGAGCTGGAACAGGGGATTCAGACCATCCAAAGGGATATTGCTTACCATACAAGGTCATGCTGAAAAACAAAAACTGCAGGAGTCATTCTAGGCCAGGGGGAAGGCATTGCTCACAGACTTGATGAGCATCACTCAGTTGGTGGTAAGTAATGGCATTGTGCATCACTCTTGTTTATCTTGTTTCTTTCTCCTCCTCTTCTTCCTTATTATGTTGTTGTTATCTCAACCCATGATTTCTTGTACTTTTCACTTTTCTTCCCATCCTAGGGGGGGGAAGGCTAATTGTCTAGCTACGGCTAGGCTGTCAGGGTGGAGGGACATAAGCAAACAGCTGCGTGGTATTTAGCAGTATACTGGATTAAACCATAAAGACTCACTAACAATCTAAATGCAATATTCTGAACTTTATCCTAATAGCCACTGTTCAATAACAAAAGTAAAAGCTGCAACAAGTGACACACACAGCAAACAGAGGAGATAACTTGCTTCCCTCCTTTACCACTGATCAGCAACCCTCCAAAAAGACCAAAAGTTGAATCTCATGAAGCAGAGCTCCAATGTTTGTTCTAGGGATACTGATTTCTCAAACACTACAGTATGCTTTTCCACCTGAGAAGTAGATGCAGGGCTGCATTATAAGAGGAATTTTGTAGCAAATATACTCAGCTTTTCTCATTTTATGTGTGCATTAAAAGATGATCAGTTCTGTGGAGAGTTATGTTCTGTCATAGCATTTTTCCAAATCCTTCCTTGAGTCAGTATGAGAAGCAGATGGGCAAGTCTTCTGACCTTCTACCTGGAGGTATCTTCACGTCTCTTCTATAGAGATAGAACGGTCTTTTCCAGAGTATGACTAGAGTGAACACTAAAACTTTCATTACTGTAGACAACAGTTCCTGATAAGTTTTAGAGCTGCTGTGATAAATAGACCTCCTTTTGGAGGAATTAACCGTAGATACCATTTTTATACCACTGAAGAGGACATTTGTTTCAGAATTTCAGGAATCTGATAAGAACAGTATCACAAATAGCTGTCAACAATTTCTTATTCAGTGACTTACATTATTTAATGCTCCTGACCAGCAAGTCATTATGATTCTTTTCAGTTTCATAAATGATATTTCTCCAGATTTATCTTTTTTCACCTCTTTGAAGACATCCTCTTAATAGCATATGGGATTCTCAAGTGCATTATGTTAAATCAATATCTGTCAAAGGCATTCATTTGACTAAAAGCTCTTAATACACTTTTTCTTCATAATCACAGCTCGTGTGTCTACAGGGAGCAATAAAGCAAGGGTTAGCTTTAACAGAGGTACAAGAAAGTAATCTACATATTTCATTAATTATGTTTTCTTGCAAGTGATACAAGCAATAGAGGTCCTTCATTTAAGAGGGTCAGAAGTTCACTCACTGAATGAAATGAAAGCCCACTTCAAGTTGACTCTGATATGGAATATCAAAAGCAACAAGAAAGGCTCCTGTAAGCACATAAGTACACCAGTGCCACAGAACAGCATAGGAGGTACTGAATGCCTTTTTCACCTTATTCTGAGAAGGAAATCCAGGCCCAAAGATTGTGGGAAGAGTCTGGAGGAGGGAAAAACTATCCATGGTTGAAGAAGATCAGGTTAGGGATTCTACAGCAAGCAAGTTGGACATACATAAGCCTATGGGCCCTGACAGGACATACCCATTACTGCTGAGGAAGCTGGCAGATATTTTGATACCAGTCTCAATCTTTGACTGCGGCAACTGAGGTATCTTGGGACTAGAGGAAAGCAAATATCACTCCCATCTTCAAGAAGGACACAGGAAACTACACACCAGTCAACCTCACCTCAGCATTTGGGAAGATAAAGCAACTCTTCCTGGAAACCATTTCTAGGCATGCAAAGGGCAAGGAAGTGATTGAGAGTAGTTAGCATAAATTCACCAAGGGGAAGTCATGCTTGATCAACTTGATAGCCTTCTACAATGAAATAGCTCGCTTGGTAGATGAGGGCAGAGTAGCACATATAGTCTACCTGGACTTCTGTAAGGCTTTTCACTGTCTCCCATAAAATAATCATGGAAAAGATGATGAAATTTGGGCTGGGTAAGTAGTTTTCTGTCTACCTCACTGTCTATCTGAATGGACAGTCCCAGAGCAGGGTGAACAAAGATATACAAAGTATAGCTGGAGACCAACAACAGCAGCATACCAATGGTCCAATCTGTTTCAAATTCTTCATTAACAGTGACAGGACAAGAGGCAGTGGGCACATACTGAAACACTAGATGTTCCCTCCGAACATCAGGAAGCACTTCTGTACTGTGTGGGTGACTGAGCACCAGCACAAGTTGCCCTAAGATGTTGTAAAGCCCACCTTCCTGGAAATCTTCAAAAGCCATCTTGATGCGGAAACCTACTCTAAGTCATTCTAGTGGGTTAGACCAGATGACATTCAGCTGTCCCTTTCAACCCCAGCCATCCTGTGATTATAAGTAGAATCAAGATGCAGTGCCAAAAAAAGCCTAGCTGTTATAGTTAGATACGATTCCAAGTATATCTTCAAGTTTAGTCATATAGAAATAGATATGGAAGTGCAGTCTTGAATATTTTGTCTTTTTCATAGGGAAAGTGCATTTCTATAAAACTTGTTTTTTGAGACTTCACACTTATGCTTACTAGGAAATTTAGCCATCAAGTCATTTCTGTCCAGGCACCTGCAGATAGCTGGATTAAAAAAGCCTGATTAAATGTAAACCAGAACCACTGTCCAAAACACAGGAGCATGGAATCCTCAGTGCTTCCCATTCAGCTCTTCCCCTAAGGGCATAGATGAGTAGATGAATAATGTGATCAGCCATCTGAAAAACCCATACATGAGCAAGACAGTGAACTGAATGAATTGTAATATCTTCAGCCCAACACAATGAAAGTGAAATTAATAGGCAAAATACCTAAGATTTGAACACAATGCCTCATACCGATGAGTTAAAGATCCCAGATGTTCAAATTTATTCCTAGACAGATGTTTTCCCACCAGCTGCCCCACTTCTGTTATCTGACATAGAACCATAGAATCACGTAGTTTGGAAAAGACCTTTATGAACATCTAGTCCAACAATTAACCTAGCACTACCAATGTTTCTTTCATTCTCCCTATGTTGGGAGTACATATTCAAAGTCTAGTTTTTTGCTTGTAACTATTTAAGAATTTCTTTATACTGGAGGAGTTTATACTCTGAAGCACACACAAAAGTTCATATTAAACATCCAATAAAGGTATGGTGAATGAGGTAGCTAAAGTTCTCACTTTTATTAGACATTGCCTCTACACAAAGATTTTCTAAGCTGCAAAACAAACATGAAATACCCCGAAGGGGGAGTTAAACAGATTTTTAAGTTACAGTAAAAAGGAAATATTGATTTTCAATATTTCTGCAAACATTCTAAAGAGTTTTGTAAAATTGCAGACTTCATGCAGTACTTCTGCCTACAGTTAGCATTAATGACAATAAATAACATCTGTTCCTAATAATGACAATGTCGAAATATCCAGGGGATCTTTAACAGTACTCCCTGCAGAACAATAAACACAGATATGAGAAATATTTTTTTCCAGTAATCAGAGTTGATTAATGTAATTATACACAAAAACCAAGGAAAGGAACCAGAGGGATCTCGATCTTCCCCTGGGTTTCATTTTCTCAGCTGGCAAAATATAGATTAGGTAAAAGAACAGTGACATGAAAAAAAAAATCATTTCTCTGAAGTTCCATTTTTTTCAGATGAGCATTACTGGGTCATCCTAGAACCCATGGTATAACAATTCAAATATCTGTTTACTTTTTAGAATAACCTCACCCTTTTTTGCATGGCCTCATCCCCACACCACCCAGCAATTTTACTTTTCTGCCTCTCCTACAGAGATCAGGATTTAGATCAGATATAACGGGATGTGTTCAAAATAATGAATATTTACTATCCAAGGTCATTTTTATTTTCAGTAATTCCTTATTGAGGTTGTAGACAGGAAGTGTTGGGGATCTTAGAAGAAATATGACCATGTTTTAAGTGCACGTGTAGTTGTCTTTTAACAATACACTTTCCTAAAATACAGTTCAAAGACATGAAATGGGATATCACTTCAGAAAAAAAGTTTAGAACAGTTTATATTCTGTAAAGTTTATCTCTTCCGTTTATCTCTTCCAATAATTCAAACAAAAACTCATGACTTTATGAGAGTTTAGAAGATATATAGGTTTAAAGGTATAATCCCAGAGAGACTGGGTGATAAACTTCAAGTTACTCCTACTGGTTTGCACAAACAAATTTTTCTATTCAAAAAGAGGCATTTTAACCAAAAAATACAATTTCTTTTTTCCACCAAGTGTATTGTTTATCATTCACTGAAACTCACAATAGTTTGTAGTACATGGAACAACGTAATCATTCCTCACCATCTCTGAAAACTGATTTAAGCTGTCACCAAAACATTATGTGTTTTGCTTATAGGAAAAAAAAAAAATCAGTACTTTGCACTGCTTTCTGCAACTCCATAGATGAGCCATTTCATGGGAAAGGACTAGGAAAAATAAACAAGTATAAATAAAGCACTCTGTTATTCCATTCATTCTCCTGGTTATAGCCTGTGAGTGTAAATAAAGGCCTTTACTCCCTGAAGCACAGTGAAACAGATGTGCTAAAGGTTATTGCAAATTAAAGTTCAAAATTCTTGGCTGTTTTAAGGGAACAACACTTCACTGCTAGCAGAGCCATGTCAGTTTTCAGCAGTTAAAAGTATGACTGAGGTATTTAGGAGTTAATCACTCTTTCAATCTGTGCTTACAAGACAAGGAATCTTCAAGATAGCTTTTTCTATAAACTATAAATCTCTGTGGATGCATAGCTCTCAGTTGAAATATCAATCTTCCCTCTTTTAGCATTATTTATATCAAAGATGGTCTGTAAACACTTAGCAGCCTTTGGGGTTTGCTCACATCATACTAACGTATCTATGTGCCTATAAGAGACCACTATGTCATGTTATTTCCAACTAATGAATTCCTGGTTAGTAACAGCTTCTTTTATTTAGCTTCTTCATTTAGCTCAATAATCTCAACATTTCATAGTATACTTAATAGCTACTTATTTATGGCATTTTTTTATTTGCTCCGTGATCAATTTTGTACTGTTCTTAACACTTCTTCACACAACTCTTCGCATTCCCTTCTGCACTGAACATGCTCCTGTTTACATATATATGCAAGCTATTTTATATACTTAAAATATTACTTCCACATGGTCTGCAAACAAGCCTTAATTCTACTGATCAGCATTGATGTTTATACTCATTTTTATTCACAACATCTCCCTTCTCATAGGTCACTGCATGGTACCAGAGCCCCCTTGGTGTCTCACAACAGCTGTTCAGCAGTGCCTGAGATCTGGTATTCCAGGTAGAAACCTTTGCCTTTCCAAGTTTTTCCTTCATATAAGGATATAATTAAGGTAGACAAATAAAGCATGCTTAATGTGCTTGGATTTATTTCTTTTTTAAACCTGAATTTTCACAATGCAACATTTCAGAAAAAAATGCAGGCCTATGGAAATCTAGGTACTATGTGGAATCTTGAAGGAAGAAGTTGAAAACCCTTGCTGTAAGGGAGTACAAAATAAAAATTATGTGCAAAATATGTTGGGAGAAAAAGTTAAGTTAGACTACTAATAGAGGTATCACCTTGCAAGCAGCATTCAGACTGTAAACCAAGGTTATAACATTTGGTGCCTTACCCAGTGATATTCCAAGTGTGTGTACATATACACAGTCTCAGCCTCAACCAGTAGCTATCTAGTAGTATTAATTAGAACTGATTGACAACAACTGTTTTTTAAATGATGCATTTCAGTACCAGGGCTGTGGAGGGTCAAGTCTCAAAAGAGAAACACAGGAGCTGTGATAGGCATGTCTCCTGTCCCTGTCCTACAGCATCCAGATGCTGTCTCCCACAAGTGATTTAACACTCCTCTCAGATTTGATTTCTTATTGCCTTTTCATGGCACAATGACAGTGGATGATTAAGAGTGGGACACATACACCTACCTCCCCAACCTTTTTGTTTACAGGCAAGCACTTGAACACCAGTGAAGAACATTAACCCTCTACAACCCACAGCAAAGGCTATTCAGGTAATCCATTGATTACAGTAAGCTGTAAACATGCACAAAAATTCAAGTCAGGCATAAGAAGAATGATTTTCAAACAGAGGAAGAGGCTCCCTTCTGTCCAATGTTAGATATTTATAAGGGGTATTTTGAACATCCAGGATTATCTGTTTCTATCATCTGCAAAAAAAAAGTTTTCACTGTCTTCTAAATGAAAACTGAAGACATAGGAACACACAAGCAAGAAAGTATTAAAAACCTAAGGCAAATAAGAAACATTGCAAATGATTCGTTTTTCTTGCACACAGCCCAGGCAAGCTTTAGAAGCTGTTCTGTGAGTTGGTCACCTCAGAGCTAACAGGTTCTGCCCAGAAATGCAGTATGTGGTAATAAGAAATGTAAATTCAGTCTGAATAATTGACAATCTTTTTTTTTTCTTTTTTTTTTTTTTTTTTTTATAACCTCAGGCCAGTGATTCAAAACCATCCCAGCTAGGGGACAGAAGTAGTTTTAATTTACCATCTGTTGAGTGGCTTTCCTGAAGCATGTCAGTGATCTCTACTGAATTCAAAGCTGATGTGTCTGTGTCACAGCACACTCAGATGCCATTTCAGGTTCCTCTTTTCCTTCACTAACTCTTACAAATAAGAAAGGGTATATAAAACTGAAATATGCATGCAAAGCTGGTACAGTGGATGTCCAATTTTCTTTGGTTTCAGAGGAATATAAAGCCAAAAAAAAAATCAAATTCATCACTGTTACCTGTGTGGTGTCCAAGAATTCAGGCAAGGGGGTTGTTCCAGCCTTCATTCTTATGTTCAAGGGGGTACACAGTGTCAGGCCTTTCCTGGCCCTCATCTGGCTTTAAGCAGGACTCAATGTAGTACCCTGCAACCCTTTTGAATATCTCCAAGTTCACTTTAAAAACTATATACACGAAGTCAGAATGAAATCACCTAGTAAGATTCAATGGTTTCCTAACACTATTTTAAAATGTTTCCGTAATGGAATATTACAGTATGTAATCACATAAAAGGCACCTCTTAAGGTTTGCTAAAAGCCTTTGGTTGTTTTCCCAGAAAAGGGGATAGATACATTTTCCAAGTTTATTTGGCTGTCTTCAGTCACTTTCCATTTAAACCATATTTTAAATTGCATCAGGTTTATGTCAACAATGGAATCAGATAAGCCAACAGCTATGTGTATTCAAATTAAATAGGAGAAGCATCTAATGCAAGGAAGTAGTTAGAATGGTAGGCTCTTCTTAACTTTGAAGATCTTTAAAAAGGAAACAGAGAAAAGTATGTAAGACCTGAGTTGTAAAAACACTGATTGGGTACAAAAAAAAAAAAAAAGGAAACAATATCTGAGGTAAGTATTGCCTCAGCTGCAGCGTGTTCAGGGTCTTCCATCTTAAAGTATACGACTCTTCTTCCAGGAAACCTTTTGTTTTGACTTCTGGGCAATTCAGAGCCAGATCTGCTTTAAGGAAGTACCACATAACCACTATAGAACACACAGAACTTTGATAAATAGCACTTCTGTATCATCCTACATGCAGATCTTTAGATGTACTTTGAGCTGCTTTACAGTTTGAGACTGAGGTAAATCACCCAGCTGATATTTCTGATACAAAGCTTTAATAGATAGCATCCTTCAAGTGCAGAAAGGGAAGGCCCAGATAGCAAGAATACTTATTTTCTTGTCCTTAACTTGAACTGTCGGCCTTAGAAAGAAGAATCCACAGTTAAATACCAGGCAGTCTGATGTAGGGCCACAGACAGCCTGTGCATATCCCACATGCCTGGTCACAAGAACCAAGGATCCAGGGCAGCCCAGTTCTGGTGCAGATGCCTTAGGAGGACCTAGATGCTTAAGCAGGATCTCCATGCAACTCTTGCAGACCAAAGGTGTTTATATGGACTCACTGTCCTAACCCTGCAAAAAGAAGTCAGAGCAGATTTTTTCCATCACCCCACAGAAATCTGAGCCTATGAGAACTACAGGCCTGAAGTTGCCTACAGACTTCATAATAAACCAGAGCACACTTTTCAGGTCTTCAATATTTCAAAAGCTATAGGAGTTTAATTATAATAATTGAAAGCTAAACTGCATCAACAACACAGTATTTGTTTTAATACGAGATATTGATCTGTCCTGTATGTGAGAATGAAGAAGACAAAACAAAAAGGGAAAAAAAAAAATCAAGGAAAGAAGAGACAACTGAGCAATTAAAAGGGTGAGGTAGGTGACAATGGCTGCTGGGCAGCAAAATATGAGTCAGCTTTTGTTATAGCTCTGTCCTCACAAGTCTGATGTTTCTCACTTCTTGTGTTTTCATGTGAGATTTTCCTATCTGCTTTACACCTCTGATTCTTGATGCTCTCACACCTGTCAGTTCAGCCTTCTCTCCTTTGTCAACTGGCATGTATCCTGAATGAGTGATAGCCAGCTAAATTTCAGTACAGACAAAATAGCCCTATTCCTCTCCCAGCAGCACCTTCTACATTTTTCCCCCATGTTACTTTTTGGCAAACCCTTTTTCTTCATTATTCACTCCTACAGCAAAACAGAGCCTTGTGTTTTCTATCACATTTAGTAAATTTGCGCCAACATAAAGGCTATCTAACACTTTTTCTTTGTCCCAAGGACATAACCATTCATATTCTAAACATCATAACTTAATCTCAGTATCATTGCTTTCTGATACCTCTAGTAAGCAGCTGTTCAACCAGTCTTCGTTCAAACCACATCCTTTTTTTTTTTAACCCTCTACAATACTTTTCTCTGCATTACCATATCAGGTTAGGGTTGGTCTTAAAGGCTTACTATCCTAAATTATTTCTTGGACCTCGCCTTCTGTCACAACAGCTTACTCAGAAATGCCTCTTTGCCTCCTTCTCCTGCTATTTTCACACTTCCTCCACACTGCCCACTCTGCAAAGAGAAAGCCTTCCACTCCAGTATGCCATCCCCCTCCCACACACATTCTCATTCAAATTCCTCCTGAGAGCTATTTTTGGTCAACCTTAAATAAGTCACATTGCTTCAAGCCTAATATTTAGCTGAGCAAATGCTGAAGATTGACATGAAAATCTAGCCACAATTATGTTCTTATTTCTCCTCTAACAGAGTTCCTCCCTGTAGTCAGCTTCCCAAAATGACTGCTTCTTCCTGCCCTCTGTGAAGGATACATTTCTTGCTTCTGTGAAGTCACTACTCTGCCAATGCATAAATCTGTCTTAAAAAAAACATACTTCTGTCAAGCTGCTTATTCCATCTCAAAAGTGATTTGTGATTTAGTTACAAATCATTATAGAGCTCATTCGCAGCATCGGTACTGGAAGGTCTCAAAGCAGAGACAATTCCCTACATCTGTCGACATCAGATAGAGGAAACATTCATTCCAAGTCATTCAGGCCTACTTTTCATTTTTACACTGTACTTCTAAGAAAGTTTAATAATAGTTAAATATTTATTACATACACAAACCTAGAGAAATGAGATTCCCTAGATGCAGAGGTAGATGCCTTTTAAAACTCAGACCCATGAGTATTGCAAAAAAAAAATTAACAGAAACAATGCTCCTTCAATAAAGGGTAGATGATGGGTTTAGTAACTACGCATTTAATTTTAAACCAGGATAAAATATTTCAGTATGTGGGAAAATGATCAATGAGATCTTCTATTGTACTACATGTGCAGACAGTAAGTTTTGTTTTCTTAGCCTTCCAATGTGAAGGCTACATATGTCTACTCAGAGATATGTGAAAGAAGTCCCTTCCCATTTGCATTGTAAATGCACGTAGCCTACTCCCACAGCGAACACCAAGAGCAAACCTTATATAGCAATCCCGAACAGATTTCCTTGCCACAGCAAATTCAGTGCCTGCTGTCACTGCAGCACTTCAGAGAAACAAGTTAGAAGCGTTACTCAAATGACAACTTCGAATCCATTTTAATACAGGAAGTCTTACTACACTGAAGTTAAAGTCCAGTAGTTCATTGTTTCTGGAAGATCCAACACGTCTTTATGATTTAAAATTCAGACTAAATAGAAAATGCCTACCTGTTTAACACCAGCAAGTTGACCTCTAGAGAGGTAGAAGAGGGACTGCCCCACAAGCACATATGACTACTTCTCCTTCCTGGATGGACAGCCAGGTACTGAATGAAAAATACAGACCAAGCATGGTGTTCCAAAGAAAGAATTTCATAAATACTTGATTACATGGTGACTTCAGAAGAGCTTTGCTTTTTTTTTTTTAACCTGTGTATAAATAAATGCTATTAACTCAGTACTCCTGGATTTTTAGCTCAGAAGAGCTGCTGAGTCCTTATTTAGTCTCAGCAGGATCTGTTCTTATGTACCACAAGAACTTTGCAGTAGAAAAAAGTATAATGCAAGGACTAAAAAAAAAAAAAATCTATATTGTACATCACCTGTCCTCAGAGAAGTAGTTTCTACTTATTTCCCTTCACTCTTAAAAATACTATTTGCACAAGGTAGCAGGCAAGCTGTCAGAGTGATGACCCATTGACCCTCTTCTGAGGTGCCTCAGATCTGGTCAAGAAAGTTAAGTGGAAGGGCCATAATCCTGAAGAGATTTTCTAGTAGAATAAGTCATTATCCACAGAGGGAGAGCATACAGCTCCATGAGTGGGATAAACACACCATTATAAATAAACACAGGAACTTCAACAGCTCACTGAAAAATATGTATATATACACACACCTTCTTGCTCAAATCCATTTACAGAAAACAGGGTTTAATTCATTTTTTAATTAAGTGCTAGAAGTTGCTTTTTATTTATTTTGAAGACTTTGCATGAAAGCTTTTCTGAGGTGAGTGGCTCTTAACAGGACATGAAAGCAGCAGGCAGTAAGGTCAAAGTGACCTGAACCCCCCCACCACCACCAGCATGCAAGAACATTAAATGGAAAAAAAAAAAAGAGCCAAACACTAGTGTCCAACCTACAACATTAGAACAACAAATCTGTTATGGCAATCAAAGCCAGGCAACTTCAAACAAGAGCGGTTCTGCAGCTCCTCCGGTGCTCTGACTTCAGTGATGCTGCGGAAGACAGCAGTGAAGATGGAGCCACAGCCTTTTTCCACTATCATTCTTGGAAGTTGCATGCAAGGTTGCAGGTTCAACCAGAGAAGGCAACATAAACAAGCAAGAGCACAAGTTAGCAGTGCTTTCTCTTCCAGGCTAGGACTTGTGACCATTTACCATGGGCTAAGAAAATTACTGCATGCGGCCTGAGCCACGTGAGGTGGTTTAATTGCCTTTGGCTGCGGTGCGTGGAGCTACCAGCACATCGATGAACAACTGCTGAACATTTCTCCAGACAGCATAATGTGATCTTGATGTGAGGTCCATAAAAGATGGACCAAACTTCCGCAGTAATTGTTACTTGGAATATTCAAAATTATTAATAATGTTAAATGTAAATTTTCTCTGCAATGCCCGAGACACCTGTTGGAGGACAAGGCTCAGCAGTGACATGCCACAGTAACTCCACCGATGTTGCAGACTGCACACTTGTATAAAGACATTGTGTAACATCGCTCCTGGCAACAGACAGCAAAATCTATATCACATGCCTGGAGTCACATCCTGTAACCACTAGAATATAAGAAAAAAAAAAAAAAAAAAAAAGAAGTTGTCAGACGGCTACTGCCACAGCTCACATCACACAAACAAATGCTGCCTGATGTCTGTGGATCTCTTGTACGAGGAAGATTATCCCTACAGTGTAAATTCTAATGGCTTTCATCTCTCACAGCAAATGTATCGGCCTCAACTCAAAAGCTACTGGAAAAGTAGCTTTTCTTCAGCTTCATTATGTGTAAATAGGAGTTTTAAACCAGGACTTCAAAAAACCTTTTTATTGGCTTTTTAGCTGTCGCAGCAAGAGCACCTGGCATCGGCCAATACTGCTTCTCTATTGCCTTGTGCATCACTGTGAAAAGGTCTGCAGAGTACTAGCAATATAGTTTTTCCTACCCAGGAACTTCTATTTTCAGCTTCAATTTCATATCTATTCCCATCCTCACAACTCACCTCATACTGCATAAGTTCAGTAAGAGAATAGACAGGACTTGCTCTCCCCAGCTGATGTAAACCCACAGGAGGTTCATATCCTATGCAGGTCTGAATTAAGAGCTGCAAAGCATACACAGGGTAGAACGGGCAATGACTTCAAGAGGAACACTAATGTCTCTTGCCTGCTTGTATTGTGCGGCCCAGCTACCAATCTCCTAAACCAACACATTTTTAGAAATGTCTCTATGAAAGTTGCAACTTGAATGAATGCATCCACATCTTTCTCCATCTCCCCCATATTCTGTATTCAGCACTTCACCTTACTCCTTCCTATAGCATTTTCCAGTTTAGCAATATTATTGCATTCCAAAGATCTTTAAAATCTTTATAATCAGAATCAAGTTATCTTTCCATTGACACTGGGAAAAGCAATATAATGACAGATATACTGATTACAGCATACATCGGCCTGACCTTTCTGTCAGATGCTTCAAACCACCCTGTATTTGTGATCATAGCTACAAACATTCCAAGAACTAATTTTATGTTCCACCATTCTGCTCCTGGGAGCTGCTCTTCCTTTTTGCTTTTTCAATCTGTGGAAGTTCCACCTTAACATTTTAGGTTCAGCAGATACTTTATTTTCCAGCTGCAGTCCTTCCCCTCCCATTCCTCACCTTATTTCTATGCCCTATCTGCAAGGCATGTATTTTGTGCCTTTTCAGGCAGTCTGTTCATACAACATAATAGACTGAGATGGTTTTTTACATTTGTTATAAAACATGTGACACATTTTAATAAGACTAAAAACTAGAAAAGCTAGAAAATTTGTAAACAAATCTTAGTCACTTTGGCTTAAGAAAATTGTGCAAGGGGAATATTGTCTATTAAGAACATGACCTGATTAAACTGTTCAACCTGTAGTAAGTATAGCAGTGACCATAACATGAATCAAGAATTCAAGTTTAAAAAAAGAGAACAGAAAGAAGATTATAAGAGCTGAAGTCCCTGAAGTCCTGAGGACTCTAGGGCAAGATGAAAATTTGGCCTGACATAAATTGTCTGTTCTTTGAGTTGAGGTTATTCCAAGTGCAGACTGGAAGAGTAGTAGACTAGAGTTCATAGTATTGAAATACAGTACACATTCATTACACCTATAGTTTCATATTAGTTCAAACATTCTTTATATTTTTATTCTGAAAAGCAATAAAGCTTTGTATTTTTCAAAGAAAGCCTATGCTCACCAGTATTGCAAATTCCAGTCAATTTTTCAAGGGATTAGAGCTGTTAATAGACAGAAACCCTACTACCAGCTTCACTACCAATGCAAAGCCATAGTACTACATGATGTAGCAGATAGTGATTTTTGATGAGGAGTGAGGTTTTCATACTTTTTAAAACTAATAAGTCATTAAACTTGCCTGGGCCCACACCAAACATGAAGAAATACTTGTACATTCTTCCATACCGAAGACTTGGTGACTGTTCTATCTTATGTAAACATAGATATGAATTTAGTTGCGTTTAGATAGTTAGCAGGGAAAATGCTAAAAGAGTATGATATCTATTTACAGATACACTTAGCAGCAGAACCAATATGTACCTTTGGTTGCAAAATCAGTATGGTCATGACAAAGCACAGCTACCCAAAACCTAAAATGCTGTTTCTTTAGTTTTCTATTGTGTGCATGTTTTACTCTGCATGTTTCTGTTCTCCTGCTTCCTATAAGTTGGATTTATTTTTTTTTAAGATGCAATTATATAACAGTTAAGTAAGTGGAAGGTATAGAGAAGACTGATCCAGACTCTTTTGCAAAGCGTACAGAAACAGGCAAATTGCAACAAGGGAAATTCTGTTTATATATAAAAACTTTACCATGACAGTGGTCAAATACTGGAATTGGTTGCTCACAATGGCTGTGGAAACTGTTCCTGGAAAGTCAGAATTCACCTGTGCAAACACCAGATTGTTCAGGGGAGAGTTTTGAGCATCTCCCACCTCCCACTTGAACGACACCCAAAGTGACCTCCACAGCTGTTTCAATCTAAATTAATCTGACTCAATAGCTGACAGCTAAGTCAAAGGACCATTTTAGCCCATAAAGATATCAAACGGCTACAACCTAAGCAATGAGCAGGCTACAAGTTACCAATTTTTTTTATGTTTGGTACTCCTGAAAACATGCTGCATCTTTTTCATAATCTTTCAAGGAGTAGCACATTCAAGACATTGTCACAATCTGAAATAAGGCCACAAAGCTTGTTTCCTTTAACAATTACCTTCCATTTAAGCTTTTATGATGTTCTTATTGATAGTGATATATTTAAGTATTTTACAGCTTTTTAAAAGCATAAGTTCCCAATGCCTTGCAGATACTGTTGGCTATTTTAATTCATGTTTGCTTTCTATGGGACAGACATTGGTAATTCCTCAGCAGTTTGCAGTGATGATCCCTGTAAAGATACAAGGTCTTAAGTACATAGCACCTACATAATTCCTAATACTATTGTTTTGCAAGTGGCGAAGCTGTTTTTACCACAAAGCATTTAGGCAGCCAGAAAAAGTCAGTTGTACCACAATTTTGTCCGAAGTTTAGAAAAACTGTGCAAGTACAATGCCCAGAAGAGGTACGACCAGAAACAAATCCTCAAGCACACACCTGGGACCAGAGGGTGAGCACCTGCACTCCAGAAATCCAGTAGCTTAAGATCCACACACACCAACCTGCAGCTGCACATCAGGCAACAGCTGGGAGAAATGCAGATGCCAAAAATACCTTTTTGACTCAACCTAAGACTTCTTAGAGCAGTTCTGTAATCTTACAGTAACTCAGTTCACTTGTGGTATAGCAAAAAAAACTGAGTCACAACAGGCAAGACAAAATTGTTAAAGCACTGCCAGTATATTCAGAGATATCTAATGATTTTAAGATGTTGCTGTTGTAGATTAAAATATTAATTACTTCTCACAAGAAGAGTAGCCTACTTACACCTATGTATGCTATGAAAACCAGCATAAGCCAAGTATAACAAAAAGAAATAGTGAACTTAAATTTGGAATTTCAAGGTAATTCATTGACCTGGTGTTTTCAGAAGAGCCTTCTGAGCAGCCGTCATAACTAAGTCACATGAAAACAAGCCAGGATATTAAGAATGCTTACTTTGTTCCCTTATACAGTGAATCAAATTTTAGTCCTCTTCTGGATACATAAATTTGATTACTTGATTAGAACTCACGAGACTTACATACTTTTAGTGACACTTGCCAACTGGCTGAGCCTTTTTCTTTCACACTGCCAGAGGAATTGAGCTTGAGAGCACGCCAGTCCCCCCACTTGTTTTTGCTGAGCAATACTGCTAAGGCAGCCAGTTGGCTCAAAGTTAAAGCTGAAGGCCAACGTACAGATAATACAGATTCAATGTAACTTGGGTTATGTAGTAAGACAAAAGAAGTATTTGAATCTGTTCCCCTTACACTTCAACTCATTTTTCTGAACACAATGGTCCTGGTCAGCCTGAGCAGAGAGACAGCCCAACAGCCCACACTTCCAAATTCGCATCTCCTCCATCCCTCCGGGAGGGCTGACAACAACAACCAGCCACTAACACTTCCTAAGACAAAGTGACATCCAGTAGCTAAACAAAATTCCTAAAGCAAAGTGTTTCTTAGGACAAAAAAGATGATGAATTAGAATTTTCTAATTAATGCTTATGTACACAGCTACTTCTCCTCAAATCTTATGCTCAAAGAGCAGCTTCTTTAAACCAACTTCAAACCCTCTTTTCATCAGTCTTTCCTCCTGGACCACTAGAGATTCCTCTTTCTTCTGAAGAGATTTTTGTTTTTAAAACAGTTTCAATCTGCCTGAAAGATATAGGCCAGAACAAACACAGGCTGAATGCACACCAAAATTCTATTCCTTCTGTTAGTTGAATTTGGGGATGTTATTTAAATGCTGTATTGTTACCATTCAAGTGGCAAAATTTCTAAGTCAATATTTAAAAAAATACTACGAACCAAAGCACAATAATGTTCTCTTGTTGACTGAGATTCACTTCAGCTAACTTTCAGACTAAGAGATGCTTCTGCTGTAAGCTTACGTGTTCCCCTCTGTACCCCCCAAAATAATGAAGTGAATCTCTTTTTTTTAAAAAAAAGAGGAGTGATGAAAGAGGAGAAATAAACTACTCAACCTCTGACTTTAGAAGGGGTGGCTTAACTCCTAGTTCTTCAAAACCTGACATTGGATGAGCTAGATCTCACCTTATCGAGTTGCTGTATGTCAAACTCAGAAGATGAAGTTAAATCCACATCATGAGGAGAGAAATGATGAGCAGGAATCTGTCCTCCTGTAATCTTTGCAAAGCAAATCAGTGAGGAGAGTGCGTTCCCCTTGAATAGGGAGGGGGAGACAGGGATTGTGACAGCTCCACGGGTTCCTGTCAGCTCCAGTAACCTTCAGAAAGTAACTTCAGACAGCAGACCTCCCCATCCTCCTGTTGCTTACTGGTTGCCACTTTCTCACAGCCCTTCCATAGAGTTATCTGGACTCTGTGTTCAGGCATTTATACTTTGTACCTTCAAGTCCACAGTATTTTTGGTAATTGTTGACCATTGTTAAGGCCACCAGCAGATAAACATTCTGTACTCCCAGTGACTGAAGTGTTGTGATGCACATTTAGTTACAACACAAAAAAGCAGACAACTGTCATATGTAACCAAAATCATTATCAGCAAAAGTAACACACACAAAAAGGCAAGAAATGAATAAATCACTGATTGCAAACCAGCACAAAGCCAAAAATACTATTTCATTTTTCCCTTTAGGATCACGATTAAAATCCCCACTTCCATATGGGGGACCAAATTTACTAACTTTGGGAATGTTAACAGAAAACCTTTGGAAGGATTAAATGCTCAAACATAAAAAGAATTTACTGTAAGTGACTCATGCCTGCGCTTCAGGAAGCTTAGGTAATATCTTAACTCATTTCTCATTTGGAAGTGAACTTTTTTTGCTTATGAGATAATTATGAAAGTAGAACTATAATCCTAATGATGCTGATCCCAATCATAGGGGGGTTATTTTGAGCATCTCCAAATCTGAGTGCATTCAAATCTTTAGACCATTACAGCAACCATTAATTTCACTCTATATTTAGGTCCAGATTTTTTGAGAAAAAAAAAAAAAAAAAAAAACCTTTTCCCCTGTCACCCTCCACCATTTCTGAAAAAATAAAGTTCTAAAGCAACCTGCATCAAATGGCAGCTTTTTTCAGCATTTTTTTTTTAATCTTCTAAGCAAGGACATCTATATACAAATATAGATTAGTTTATTTTACAGATATTTAACTTACAGGCAGGGCCCAGGATCAAATGCACTAAATGAACATAGCAGCCTCACTAATCAGTTTTACATCAGCTGATACCAAAGCACTGAATTAATTCCACCCCCCGCAACTTTCACTGCCATTATGTTGAAGCCTGCACTTCAGTACATACCTAACAAATACAAGGCTTCCAAGTCTAACTTCAAATCCATCAACAATTATTTGGTACTGCCATGTATGTATTATTCCTCAGTGGAGCTGCCAGGATAGGGACAGCTTCCTATTTACTATGTCATGCATAATGATAGAAATTGCTAATTACTGTGGCTATGGCTAAGAACAGAGAACACAGACATGCTTAGCACTTGGCACCTCCCGAAAAAGAAGTAGGTTCCAGCCTAAACCCAGCACAAGAGTCTTCACTGATTTAAAAGAAGAAACACAGTGGGTGAAGCTGCTGTTCTGCTTTTTTAGTAACACCTGTGATGTGTTATCTTTTCCCAGACACTGACATTTAGGCTGTATCTGAGAGCATATCCACACAATATGATGCAGTGCCTCTGTAAGTCTGTGTGAGGGTGCTTAGATTATCACACAATTACAGATGCATCACAGGAGCATAGCACTGGGGATAAATAGCCCTGCTGAAAAGCAGAAGGTATAATTCAGAGGAGTGTTGGCTCCTCGTTCAGCAGATATGCCCTCAGCCTGGCTAATATTTAAAATACATTGCTTTTCCTTAACAGCCATGAAGCTAACACTTTGCTAGCAGTTTCCACAAGTTTTTCATTGAAAATCCAATCTAACAAAGTAATTATATCCAGCTTCAACTTAGAAGATCAACTTTAAGAGCACCTTTGGTGCCACTTTCTTAGAAAAAGAAAAAAAAAAAAAAGAATATTTTGGTTGTTTGTTTTTCCTGCTGTGAACCAAGGCCCTCTTGTGCTTTTGAGAAAGGCAGTGCGAGTGCCAGGGATGTGTTTTCTATCAATGAGCAAACCTTTACTTCTGGTTATGTTTTACATAAGTGATAAATTTTTTCATTCATACCCGACATGAGACAATTATAAATCCTTGTTTCTACTTGCACTAAATGGATCAGTTCTGTGAGCAAATAGATTTACTAAGGTCACCTCTTCCCAGCAAAATGTTGTATATGCATTTACAATATTTTTCAATCAAAGCAATCCATATCAAATTGTGAGCGAGCTTAGTACCATTGAGATGTTATCAAAATTACTCGGTGTGTTCTGGAAATGGTATTGCTGGCAACATGAGAATAAAAAATGGACAACTGATGTCGCTGTAAATAAATTCTGATTATAGATAATAAAGTTTGATTTAATATGTAAATATGTTCCTGTAAACCAAGTTCCACTGGGCTACTTGAGCTAGAATATATCTATATAGCTGATCTATTTTTACGCTGAACTCCTCCTTAATACAGTGTTGAAAGAAATTGAAGCTTGGGTAATCTAGTATTCAGTTGAAATATACCTCTGCCCTTTATTGTTTGTTTCCTCATAGCTTAAGAATTTCACAACAAAGAAGGCAGCAAGGACCACAGTTACTGAATCCTGCATGCACACTGCTCAGCACCTGCACACCAACAAGGAGATACAGCTGGCCTGTAGCTGCTGCATCACGTCCCTGACCTCTGGCACCTATCCTGCTTTTCTGTTAGCATGCAGGGCAAAATAACTCAGAATTGCAGGGATATTTGCACCTTTTTTTTTTAAAAAAAAAAAAAAAAAAAAAGGCAATTCCAGAGACTTAAAAGTTTGTATCCCGCATTCCCCCCACCCCAACTCCTTTGCCATGGTATATCCCTTCCACTTCCATCCACGGTTCCACTCCAGGGTGGAAATCATCCACAGCAGAAGGTAAGAACATTTTGGACAGAAAAGCTTCTGTGGGCTCTTGTGTGTTATTTCATGCTTTGTTTGGTTACTTTTTTGTTATTGTTTTTTTTTTTTTTTAAAAAAATTACAAGTGTCCAACCCTAAAATTTATGCAGATACAAGAGTCAAAAAGTCAAGGGAAAGAGTGGATTGCCTCACACCCCTTCTTTACACAGCCATTTATGAACAAGGCTTATTGCAGTATATCTGAGAGATGACTGAAAACAGGCACAGCTCCTCCCGCTTGGACTGCATTGTACCATAATACCCCTTCACTAGACTGGAGTTGAATCTTATAAGCAGTTCACACTCCTGACTGAAGCACAGCAGTGCTGCATTTCCTACAGTTAAAAACTAATAGGAACTGGCAACTCTACTCCTGCTGGGTAATTGAATTTTTATTGCCTCTAAAAGTTTGCTTGTCCAGTTGCCTCTGACTTGACTTTCACAAGGCTAAGGTTTCTACCTTCTTCCCCCTCCACAACAAGCAGCATTTACAACTACTGGGACAACCCAGCCATGATATCATTATGTATAAGAACCTCGATGCTTGGATTTTGCTCACGCATTTCTGAGAATAATTGTTTGTTCTGACACTGATGAGTTTCTATCACATTTTTGTTAAACACAGATACATGAAAGCCTTCAAAGTGAGAGTTTTCCTTTTCTTGAAGTGGGAATTTTGCTTTTCAAATTCTCTACAAACTCAACTTGGTTGTAGGCACCAATTACATAGATGAAAACCATAATAATAATCTTGAGACCTAAGGAATACAACAAAAAGGTGGTACAAGGGACAAACATTTGATCATTTCCCTTACTATGCTTTGTACTATTGATCCATTCGCTGTTATTTGCTCCAGGGCTTTCGCAGCACAGTCCCATTGACCTACTGAATAGTTAAACTTTTTTTTAATTAAAAACACCTCCAAGTCCACTGTCATTGCATTAACTTAATTTATTCACAGCAACAAGAAAAACAGGCCATCTTGAAATATCTGAGTATTTGTTGTTTTTCCTTATACACACTTGCATGATTTTCTAGTTTTTGTGAAAGTCCTGACCTCCCAGGGGGCTAAGAGACTTCTTCAAAAACTAGCCATTTATTCAGACAATAGCAGCTGGAGTTATACTAATGATAGGAAGTGACAGGAGCTAGCCATATCTAGAATTAGGTAATTTCTGACTCAGCTGTGACAAGATCATAAGTTCTTACAAAAATATTGCATAATGCCACAGGTAGAAGTATCAAAGACAACTAATGCCTCCCTAAAGCAGCTAGTCACAGCCACTTAATTTTTAGTCCTAGACATGATTCAGGACATCTGTTAGGCACTATACAAGCAGAATTAAATTCACCATGCAAAACCCACAATTAAGGGAAATTTTAACCATTAAGAAGAATTTGGTAGTAATTGTGGCAGCAAGCTGCCACTCAGCTTTGCTTGGTGCAATTAGATTTCCTCATGTGAAGTTCAAGTCAATTTACATGAACTCAGATACCACTTCTACCTGTGCAGATGGACTGGGCTGTAAAGTTAAAGCAACAGGGGCAAATATGAATCTTTAACTTCTATTTAGATGAGTACCAGGTGCCACCTGATGAATAACTAGGCTCACGATCTCTAGTGGTACCTTCTTTATTCGGTAGCACTACAGAGTTGTGGTTCTTCCTTTTTCTGCATGATGAAAAAAGCAGGGATACATCTTCAAGCCAGCTCTCTTCACCACTCCCTTTGTGAAGATGGTCACTTCAGCAGATAACACAATCCATGAGAACTAGCCTCTTAAGTGAGAGCTGTCAACAGCTCCTGTGACAAATTAACTCCTTAGCAGCTAACATTAGCATGAATACGCATACAGCATGGATATCATTCTGCAGTCCTAGGAAAATTTTCTTCAGTTTTATCAGAAACACTTCAGAGCAGATATTTCCCAGTGCTTTGAGCATATGATATATGAGCCAAATTTGAAGTAAACATTAAGTTATTTGGTCAGAAAAGACCATGCATCCTAACAGAACTGTACTTTTGGAAATATGTAAGGGGTTACATTGCTTGCAGTGAAGGAACATAAACTGTCATCCCCTGCATACTTTTCAGTAGGCTGTGTAAATCTTTCACATGATCACTTAGATTTCAATGTGAGAATTTATTATACAGAAAAAAGGCTAAAATACCCCCATGCTCTTTGAACGCCCTTCCTGGGAAATAACTCAGTAGCCAGTGGAGTTTGTCCTGAAACAGTTTTGTTCCCTAGAAAAATGGCATCACTACTTCAGGTTTTTCCTATATCCTTTCCACAACTGCAGATTACATCTGAAAGTTCAGTCAGCTGAAAGCCATTTTAAATACAGAATTCAAGTGCTGCCTCATCCAACCTGGAGATTAAATTCCCTTATTATTCAAATACTACTCTAATAAAAATGCACTAGTGGAAGAAATCTTGCATTTTTCCCCACACATTCTGTTTAATGCCTATAAGGTTATTTTTTTACTGCAAAATGGAAGATTAATATGGAAGCTTTACCGTAGCTTTGGACATGTATTAACAAGGACTACTCTGCCAACTGATTCTTCATCTGGTCATAAGCATAATATTTCAAGTTTAGTTATTAACTTTAGCTGTTCCAGCTAGCCAGGATCATGAGTTCAGGTACTTAAAAAATAATCCATGCAACATCTGAGAGGACTCTGAAATTCTACTTCAGCTCCAGTTTAGATTATATGACTCTAAGACATCTCAAAGCTTATTTTGTTAAAGTTCTACCTACAGAGATCTCCCTTAATTTACCTGGAGGGCTGGTAGCACTGCACATTAGACCTGTTGTCTCCGATCTGTTCTTGTTTACAGTTTCTCTCACAGAAGTGTTTGCAATTGACAAACCATACATGCTTTGGTACTTGCCTGTCTTCAGTCCTAATCCTAAAAGTGAATCAAATGCAGTAATCCTTCAGTTCAAAAGCTGCCTCGTACAAGCTCATAGGCTTCCCTGCAGACAGGAATAACCTCTATTAATCTTCTAGTGGCTTCAGGACATTAAAGAAATAACCTGCTTGTGTACCTGTCAGGCAGCAGCCTGATTCCCTGGCAGATACAAGCAGCTTTCAGTGTATGGCTTTAAAATTCAGGATCTGCTCCCCTAGAATTAAGGGACTATCACACAGCATGAAGCTGGCTATTTCGTTCATAATGCATCCTTGACTAAAATCAGCACATTTTCCAAGAGACAGAAAAATTAAACAGTGCTTAAGAAAACATTACTCTCAACATCTGTTGTCAGTGCTTAAAAGGAAAAAAAAAAAAAAGTGTAAACTTCAGAGCCCTAACCAATGGCAAAGGAGAGCTGCCTCAGCAACCTTAAGTCCCTTCAGATTTCAGGAAAGTCAACAGAAAGGTAAGTCTAATTCTCTGCTGAGCCTTCTGCCCCCAGAAATGTCCTTTTTTAGGGCTTCCGACAGAACCAACAAGCCCTAGACTTAAAATAGTTGTTGGGCATGTCACCCTTTGGGTAGAAGGCAGACCAAATGGGATGCAGAAGACATTGCTGGGGTGAGCACAGAACTTATGGGGACTGCTAGAAACACACAAAAACGAGAACATGGAAAGCATAGCCTTCATGGGCTTGCAGATTGCACTGTAGGGTTAAAGGATCTTTTTGTTGCAGCAGAAGGAACTGGATACAAGAAGGAAGTGCAGAGCACTTGGGAAACTTCAGTGAGGGTCTCTTCACCCACCAGAGAGAAGGGCAGCAGGGAACTTGATGTTAGCTTTTGGTAGTCACACTTCTCAGAGGACTTCCACAGACTCTTTACAAGAGCATAGAAGGAACCTTTAATTACATCAGAAAGTAATTCAGCAAGAAACAGCAGGAAAGAGCATATCCCTATAAACATGTATAAAGAATCCACAATTCCATTTTTCCCTCACCAGTGAGGGAAAAAACTCAACACAAACACCAGATTTATAGCACAAGACTGCACAGCAAGTCACTGCAAGGGCAATAGTGTTTGAATTAGTGAAATCAACAGAGCACAGAGCTTGTGTGGAAACAAAAGAACATAAAAGAGAGAAGACCAGATGAAACACATGCTGCCTTCTTGCAAAACTCTGAACAGTTTAGCATAAAAATCTAAGTATAACATGAATATTAACAGATTATTGCTGTCTGACCCAACTGTACCACGTTAACTTCATTTTTGATTTATAGTCTCCAGGTGCTTACATACACAGTAAGCACCCTTTTATCCACTCAGGAGTGCTGTCTTACCACCTATAGTTCTTCAGGTGCAAGAGTATTCAAAAGTCACTCAATTTCCTCCACTGATCTTGCCACAACACCAGCTGCACAAAGTCATGACTTCAGTTGCTAGAAAGCAAGCACACCTGCTTTATTACTCCAGCTAGCAAAAAAAAAAATAATTTAAAAAAACATTTTTAAACACAAGAACTAGCTTTACCCCTAGTTAATTTACTGTAGAGTAAAAGTTAATATACAGGAGCTAGCCAAGCACACACCTATCAACTGTGGTTGGTGACTCTAGATTTATTTACACATATATATCAAGACTAATGTGGCCCTTCATTTTTTATGACTAGCTGCTTGTGATGAGTGCTTATATTCTTCATAGCCAAACTGTATTTCATAGGCTACCCATCTGGCCCTGTTAAAGCAGCCTCACAGAAATACAAAGATATGGAAGTAAAGCTCTATTTCATGACTTAGACCCATTGCAAGAATTAAAGTTAAAACTGCTTATTCTACTCTTGAAGCTATTTTTAAACCTACTTACCCCAACATGGACATTACTCATTTATATGATACCCAACAGGCATTACGCTAAAATGAGATTTTACTCTCTATTAGGTGATGGCATCTTGTGACAAAATGTTCTCCAGCTACCAGAGAGTGGTTGTTATTCCATTCTGAATACCTGACTTGATAACTGACACTGGGAGCATTTGACATGAATATTTAGATATGTGAAAAAAACCGTGCTCAAAACAAGACAGACTATGATTAAAAGGTCAATCTTGACAGGCTAGAAAAAGCCTTGGGGCTCCTCTTCAAATCAGGTTTGAGTTTTCTACAAAGGTCACTGTCACTGTGAACTATTTCAATTTTCTTCATTAATAGGCCTCAGGAACACTTTGAAATATTATTGCTCTAAGCATTTGAGGAAATCCTTAGAAGAAATGAAAATTTATCGTTGCATCACCAACACAACACAGCCTCCATAACATGTCAGCTCCTGAGATCAGAGTCTTTTCTATATGATACATCTATGTGCAAAAACTTAGAAAGTGTCTGAATGTTTCGAGAAATACCGTATAAATATGCCCAGTTTAATGAACACTCCAAATATGATGCAAGACTTTTACAATCAGCATTCCAAGTACTCCAGTATTTTTTGGTTATGAAATAAGCCAACAATTCTTACACTCCCAGAATACACCAATCAACGGTCATTACAGCACTCACAAGAGAAATCAGGATGCTACTTCTATTTTTGACTGCTTTTCTTTTTTCCTAAGAGGCTTCTTCAAACATCCTGCTAAGATGGCACCCTGCCTGTTCAAGTCTAGTATGACGACTGCCATCACAGGCGAGATCTATAGCTATCAACTTAAGGTAGCAACGAGTCATTTCCAAAGAATAACAAGATACATCTGTATCAAAGGCTTTAAAAAAAAAGAAAAAAAAGAAAAAAAAAACACTCAAATTTGTGTCAGTTTAGGAAGAACTACACTGATTCAATATCAGATTAGTCAGAAGTCTGGATAATAGAAACAGAAGTCAACTGGTAGCTTACAACAACAGCTTGACAAGATAGTAGTACTTTGTGATCACTCATTTCCTTGTTCTTAGATGCCTACTTCAAATACACTGACAGTCAGCTATCACAAAGTATGATCAGCATGAAGACTTCACAGGGGTACATTTCAGCCAGCCACCAGGAAGAGGTTTTTCTGCCAAAGTCAACATTCAAGACCAAGTGATTGGATTTCCTAAGCTGAATGCATGGCCATCATACCAGAAATTGCAAGATACTTTCTAAATAAGAGATGTTTTCCTGAAGCGTTCTTACACAGCACAGGCCTGGGCAATACCATTTGAATCTTAGGTGGTAGTAAAAATGCAACACTGCTTTTGACAAATTGCATTGGGAGGTATCTCACAGGTTATCTCTGAAGCACAGGGGAGAAAAAGCAGCAACATACCCACATTACCACAAGCAGTCCAATCTTTCCAGAATTGGGAAGCAGGGCTAGGACCTGTCCTTTGCAAGTGTCACTTTCCAATAGTAACACCAGGAGCTACAGCATGGTCAATATATGTATGTATCCCCCACCCCCAGGACTTAGCAAGTCCTACTGCCAAAGCTGATAGTACCCCATAAGGATTCCGCAGGGGGTCAGGAAAGGTACAAGACTGACAGTCACTTAAGTGACATGAAAGGAAAGTCAGAAGGAAATATTGAGTGGGCTAAACCACGGTTCCTACATACTTCATTAACCATCTACACTGTCCTTCATATGAGGGTGCCTGCTTAGATGACATGTCTGTACCTTTACCTTGGAAATTAGCTTAAGTGGAAGATACTTACATTTCAGGTTTAAAATTGCAGCATCCTTTACATACAGCCATTGTAGGTCAAAATAAATAGATATAGCATGCTAGTCTGAAAAGACTTTTTTAAATAAAAAATGAAAAATCTCACTAAAAGAATAAGTTATTTTAGTACAAATAATAAAGTTCATGCCACATCAGAAGAGCCTGGTGCTTCAGCCTGACTACCTTGAGTAGTCACACTTTACGTTGTGGAGGGAAGAAGCACACTTAATCACGAGTTAACCGTCAGTGAGTCCATTGGAGGGGAGGAAAAATTGAAAAGGGAAAGTCTATCTGGACTTTTGAGCTTACTAAGCCTGTTTGTCTGAATACAATAATCTGCATGAAGACCTTGACTCTCAACAGCTCATATGGTGGATGCAGCAGAACAGCCACTTCTCCAGCCAAGTCCAGCTGGAAGTCTGTTTCCTCCACTGGAGCATGGAGTGAGTATATCAAATATTTATGAGGAAGTTATGAAAAATCTGTTTCGGTATGAAGCTAATTTCTCTTTCATGTTGTAAGTAACTGCAGAGTTCATTTTAGATCTCAGGAGCCTCTCATTAAAGTTGAAGTCTTCAAACTACTTTTATTTCAATTATTCCATATTGCATTAAAAGCACTCTAAAAATCATTGATTCCCTTGAAATAACAGAAAGAGGTGGAAAGATGCAGCAGGCACTCATGAAAGGACTAAGCCCTTCCCTAGAAACCAATTAACCAAGAAGTGAGTCTAATGATTTTCCCCCTTCTGTAAACCTATTTAGGAAGGGATCTAAAACAGTTCGCATTCCTACCCAGTCAGGCATCTTGGAAGCGTGATAAAGCTACTGGAGCAGTCACAGATGCAAGTTAGAGAGCTTCCACTTCACCTACCTTAATAAATAAGTCTAAGTAATGCATTTGTTCACCCTGACAAAAATAAAAAATTATGTCAGGCGTCTCCAGATAGGCCTCACGTTCTGTGCTTTGTTCTGAAGTTTAAAAATTATACAAATAAGACTTATATTGAAAAAAGGGAAGACAATGTGATATACTACCATCTTTTTGTATTAATTACCTTCAGAAAGTATACAACTCCTCTGAAAATTGATGGATGAAGCTCTTTAGCCCTAATACACACCTCAAATAAGACACTAAAGTTCATGGTCACCATACTCCCTGATGTATTGAATATAGTTTACCCCTTATTCTAAAAAAGAATATACTATTTATACCATAACAAGCTTTCAAAAGTGGCATTTGAATGCTTTGCAACTTCACAGAAAACATTGACATAAATATTTGTATTATTGGTAGAATTGCAGAGTACAATTTAATACAAGACAGCTTTAATCACTGTCTGTTAGAGTTAAACTATAGATCTAAACAGTAACAGGTCTCCACCTCTCACTGGGGAATTGTTTTTTCTGTCTTCCAATCAAGTACCTTCAGTTCATTTGGGGACAGCACCTCTTTGCATCACTACCTGGCTAATTTTAACACACTTGTTGCAAAACAGTTCCCCACACCCTTCTGTTACATCAACAACATATGGTAGACACAGGAAAGCTATTACAGCAAGAAAACTAGTTATTCCTCAGTTCAGACACCTGTGGACCACACAAAGCTATTTTGCAGATATAGAAGAGATGCAGGAAATGGATGGACATTCATAGACAATATATGCAACCAAGGGTTTGTTTCCTGGATCTGGAAGTTCTGCTTGCAAAGTACCTTCTAAAAAAAAAAAAAAACGGGGGGGGGGGGGGCAATCCTCAGCAAATTGCTGCAACCTCATTCTGTATGACTTAAAGTATTATCTCTATTCATTCTTCCAAGATCCAACCTCTAGATTCAATAAGTCAGATATATGGCAGGCACACAGGACAAGCAAAGCACTTACCATGTCTGCTTAGGAAATAAGAATATCCTGAGCTAGAAGGGATCCATAAGGATCATTGAGTCCAACTCCAGGCACCATACAGGTCTACCTGAAAATTCAGACCATATGTCTAAAAGAACAGTCCAAATGCTTCTTAAACTCCGGCAGGCTTGATGCCATGACTGCTTCCCTGTGGAGCCTGTTCCAGTGTGCGACCACCCTCTCAGTGAAGAGCCTCTTCCTGATACCCAGCCTGAACCTCCTGTCACAGCTTGACACCATTCCCATGGGTCCTATCACTGGTGACTAAGGAGAATAGATTGGCATCTGCCCCTCTCCCCCTCGTGAGGAAGCCATACACCGTAACGAGGTCTCCCCTCAGCCTCCTCTTTTCCAAGCTGAACAGAGCAAGTGACCTCAGCCGCTCCTCGTATGTCTTCCCCTCTAGACCCTTCACCACCTTAGTAGCCCTGGACAGAGGAAGTCTGGACTTAAATATAAAGTAAGACATGCTGAATTAAGACAGCCGCCAAAGAAAAGTAAACAAAGATTTCATTTCAAAGTCATGTGAGGATAACTGGCTAGTCAGCATAATTCAGTATACATTAAACACTAGTTTAAAACCAAGCAAGTCCTCCTCTCCCCTCTCCCTCACTGTCTCCTCCTGATGAAGGAGGAGTTTCCCACAGCACACAAAGAAACTGCGATCATACCACAGAGCCAAATTCACTTAAATAAAAAGTGTTCTTGCTGGCAGGATTAGGGAATTCCAAGGTCATCGCACCACACTTCCAACAAAACACAACACATGCACAAGAGGAAGATGTTGTTCAACACTCCACAGTTTACTGAGATTAAGGGACAATAGTAGGCATGTTAGCAAAAAACAACTCCACCAGAGGCTGCTCACATATGACTAAGGTATTATAGCTATAGTTGTTGTTTAAATAAAAAGAAGAGCCAAACAAAAAGCAGATTGCTTGGACTGAATTGACTACTTGCATAGACTCATCTGTCTAAATCAGGACAATACTTCTGGCAGTGCCATTTAAAGATGGCTAATACACAGCTGTATAACCCTTTTTATTAAAGAGTAACTATTTTACACAGCCCACAAACCAGGTATTCCATTTTTTAGAACAGCCTCGTAATTTATTCCTGTAAAAGGCCATTATTACCAAGTGATCTTACCTCCAACTGGAAATAATGAAAACTTTGTCCAGGAATACCTTTATAGGCCCCCACTCTGGCCTACTTCCTCTACTTCCACAGAAAGCTCCTTGTTAGAGCCCAGCAGCTGACACCTACTTTATCACAAATGAGCTACTGTTTCTTTTCCTGCATAGCTGCATACTTAATTACATAGCTCCCTGACTTCTCTTAATGGAGTCAGGTACTACCTCTTAATTTATCTGAAGAGGAGAATCATGCATTATTTTATCATTGACATACTGCTGGCTCATTCCCCACATTCCTGTAAGCCTCTGAAGTAGCACGGACATCTATGAGGTACCTCTCCCTCATTCAGAGGCATATATCAGAATATTCCAATAACATACAACAGCAACATAAACATCCCTATAACTTTAGGATCCCCTATCCTTTTAATTATGTTTTCTAAGCCTCTCTCCTAGAGCTTTTCTCAGCAAGAAATCCACAGCCCCTACCCAGAAACTTCTGTCTGCTTCTTTAACTTGCCCAGGTGATGGAAAGATCAGTAAGGGAGCTCCTACTCATCCTTTACTTCTTCAAGGAACACCTAAGAAGCAGACAGAAATTTCCACCCCATCAAAAAAAAACAAAGCCAACAAAACTTACCTTTGTAACTGCAGGAGAACCAAAAAGCATAAGGCAACCCTCAGGAAACCACACAAGTGCCACCAGGCCTTTCTTCTTGTTTCTAGGTGCCACCTCACCCACCCACCTCATCAGGGCGAGATGGGGAACACCTGCCCCATGGGGCAGCTGGGAGGGGTTGCCTCTATTTTTCTATTCAGGCAATAAGTCCACAGCAGTGTCAATTTTGTGAGTGTCTAAGAAAGATCTGGAATGTCAGTCATAATCATTTTAATAAAATCCTGCCTTGTTTCCATAGGTATTTCACTTACAATGGAGGAAGCTAATGGCATTCTTTTTTTAAAAAAAATGCTTGTATTGAATGTATTTAATATATATATATATATGAATTATATATATGAATATATATGAATATATATATATATGAATATATATATGAATATATGATATGATAATATGAATTCTGGACCAAAGAGTTAATCTGTGGAGTTCCCATGTGCCGGGGAGGGCTGAATAGTCTTCTTTTACTGATTTAAACCTTTTGTAGATCCTGAAAATTTTGAAGATTTGTAAATAGTTTATGAAACTTGAGATATCAGAAAGGAATTGTAGGAATAAGACTTAGCTATGAAAACATGATGTGCTAGCACCAGGGCAAGTTAACCCAAAACAAGTCTAACCATCTAAACAGATGGCCTGAGCCAGTTCTAAATGTAATTGGACCTGTGTGTTGTAGTTTCAGCTGAACTATGGCTTTGTGGTCTCTTCCTTCAGCCAAAGCAAGGCACTTACAAGGGTCATTTCATTTTGTGTACCTCTCAAAACAAAATAATAATAATAAAAAAGCATATTGTAGTTGTGAATGTGTTTTAGTTCTCCTTGACTTAAAAATACACAATTTTTATACACCATGGTCCAACTGGCAGCCCCAGCTTGCTTCCTCCTACCCAGGGAGAAGGAAAGCATCTTGTCCAGTGAACTCAGCCTGAGCTGTGCCTCCTCCTGGTTCTCCACCAGCCACAGTTAGCCATGGGGAGCAGAGAGACAGCTGCTGTGGGCAGTAAACCCTCGCCTTGTGCCCCTAGGCACCAGCCCAGCTCCCTCTACAAGCCGGCAAGGCAAACCAGCTCCTTGCATTAGTTGTGCCACTCCCAGCAGTGAGAACCAAACACAGCCCACAAGGCATCCTAAAACCCAATCTGTCCCTCACAGCTGACAAAATTGGACCACCCTACAGATAGGAAAGGAACACATTCCATGTGGAAGTGCCGGATCTCTTTCCGTTACATAACATACGTTTGGGGTTGTTGGGAAATGTTGCTTCTTCACTTCCTTGCGAGAAGCCTAGTTACCATATGTGCATTGACGTTATCTTATTGCCAGAAGCTAAAAAAGTGTGGGTGCCAGTGTGCAAATACCAAATAATAAAGGAATCCCCCAGAGATGTCTGATTCAATTTCCTCGGTAGTACAAGACAAACATGAAAATTCATTGTCTTGATTAGCTTTAGTGCAGGGAAACATCTTTCACAGCTGATTGTAAATCTTCCGAACAGTCTCATTTAGCTTTTAACCTTCCTCTCTTTTTCATCCATGTGCAGATTATTCCAGCCCAGACATTCATTTATTTGAATAGCCTAAGACGTGTATGTTGGCTCCAGTCAGAATAAGAAGCCTCTGAAGTACACAAATAAGATCAAGAACATTGTGAACATACTTCAGAGTATCTTAGTATAAATACATACTGCAGATACTACATACATCTTAGAAATAAAACATCCCCGTCACAAATAAAATATGTCTTCTTCCCTTAACACTGCAAGTGTTCAAAACAAAGAATGATGAAATAGTTTAAAAACTGAAAAACACATGCTGTGTTTAAATCACCTTTCTAAGAACCTCCATGTCACCGCGATAACATAAAAACTAGTATGTGCTGTAAGCAGTGCCACTGGCAGTAACAGAAAGAGGGGATGAGTGCTATGATCGAACAAGACACTTGCAGCACACACATACAGCTGCATTATTCCTACAGTCACTGCATCTTGTCTATCTGTGCCAACTTCTCTGCCCTTCTATTGTTTCCTCTGTGATTTTTCTCCTACAGTTACCAAAGGATGTCGAGGACTGTTATTACCAACAAATAAATCATTAACATGTTTTTCCAGGTTTCTGCTAATGCAAATGATCATGGAAATTACTGATCTGACTTCAAAAGGCATATGGGAGATTAAAACACAAACACAGCGCTGTTATCTCACTCTGTTTCCTATCAGTATTCCTCCTCAGACGCTGGGAAATTTAAAATCAAATTGTGACATTCTTCACAAATGTGAAGGCAAAAGATAAGGAATCAAAATCTCACAAGATATAGTTCTGCCTCAAATACTCTTTGGCCTTAATCATGTGTTAGAAACATCTGTTAGCTATAAAGTTTAAAGACTCTTCATGAAATAACTAAACATTGTCATCTCAGTGGTTCAAAACACCCCCCAAAAATCAGATGTGTTTTTTTTTTCCACCACCTCTTCCTGATAGCAGAGACAACAAAGAGGCAACAAAGATCAGCAAGAATATTTTGTTTCTGTGTAATTCGTTCACACACATTTCCCACAAGATCTTAGAAGAATTGTGAAAATTAATGCCTGCCTTCAATTAGATTTTAAAGACAAAGATTCATGTTGTCTCACTTTAATTCTTCAAATTCAGATCTAATTTTCCTCTGATTGTCTGCGGGGAGACATGGGTATGTTAAACCAGCTATTCAGTTCACCTAACCTAAACTCTCTCGGGTTGTGACATACAGTCTGTGGAGATACTTTATTTCTTCATAAACAACAGCCCAAATAATTCATTGAAGTTAGGTATCTCACTCTGAGAAAACTAAGCCTACAAAAAGCCTACCTAAACTCTTCATCTTAGATTTTCCATAAACTTCCAAGAGGGAAGAAATAATTAGCAAATACATGTAATCACCAATACTTTGTCAGTGTGTCATCATAGAGGTATATATTCGGATAGTTTTGTTAGCTGGCTGGCATTCAGACACCATGCTGACACATCCATTACAACTGCACAGAGCGACCACCACTCCTCCAGAAAAAAAAAAAAAGAAAAGAAAAAAAAAGAAAACTGATAGAAAATCATTGCATGACGTGTTTTTTGATAGCTTTAATTGCAATTAAAAATAATGAATATTTAACAACAAACGAACAAGTAAATCAGTTTTTAATGTTTTGTATATGTGTTCTTATGAATGCATCCAGTACCTACCATTGTCCAGAACTTCAAGCCAGAGGCAGAGGAGGAACATTCCCATTCTCCTCAGGGAGAACAGAACAAATCTTCTGATCCAGATTTCAGCAGGGACTGGGACTGGTAGCAAAGGGCTTGAAGTGAAGTAGGGCTCGATTTTCAAAACAAGGCCTCCTTTGGGTGATTATTTCAATTCATAACAAAGCTCACAACTTAATTTCTTATACATTTTGTCTTCTTCCAGCTATTTTATTATCAAATCAATAATACAGAATACCAAAGGTATTGGCACAGCCTGAAAATACATCTCTAGACATCCACCAACCATTGTACAAGCATATCAATGCCTCAGTGTGTGTCAATGACACACATCTGGTCAACCTAAATCAGAGGACAAGTGCAGAGGGAATCAAGTGAAGGCTGCCACCTCTTGGTGAATTAAATAGCACAAAAATTGGTTTATGTCATTTATTGGAAAATGACACACTGCATGTATTGAATTGGCATTTATTCATCTGAAAGTATGCATTCAGTAACAAATCCTTTGTATCATACCACTGTAGGTTTAATTGTTATTAAAAATTATCTAACATTATCTAGAAATTCCAATGAAAGTCAAGATTACAGAATTCCCAAAAGATATGAGCTTCACGAATTTCCATCCTGAAGCATATCTAGTACTGTCAAATGGTAGCACTTGTTGTGGTGATGTCTTGTGTTCTAAACAGATGATACACAGTGAACAATATTAAAATAGTCCACATAAATTTTGTATATAAAGCATGTCAAATGCCTAAGTCTGAAATACTCCCTTTATCGGATCTAATATCTAACGTGAAGTCATTGGTAAACTCCCCTTCAATATGTTCTCTGTAAAAATAACATTTAGTAGGTGACAATAAATGACTTTAGCATGCTTAGCACATACTCAAGCATGTTAGCATTTTTTTATTTCTCTAACTGAAGTGTAAGATTGATTTGTAAAAAGTTGACAATTCCTGTTTATTTTGGTTTATTTTTATCTATCTCAACACCCTGAGTTGACTGCTCCAGCCTTTTATTTTCTTTGGCAAAAGTTCTGGAGCTTTCCTAGAAGTTCTGTAACATTCATAAAATCCCCAAGTCAGCAATAGCAGCACTGCAAGAGTTGCTGCTGCTGCTTCTATAACGTCCTTTATATTGAATTAAATCTAATGATGACTCTGCAGTATCTCAATAAATATCAGCATGCATTTGAAATAACATTTGTCTTGTATTTTACTTATATTACCTTAATCCAGTTTGTCTTCACACCTTACCATGGACAGCAATCTGACAGCAACATAATCCATGTACCTTTTCTTCAGGTAAATTCATATAAATATGAAGTCAGTGCATCCAGATGCGATTTAACTTCATTTCTGTAATATTTCTGCTTGATGTAGAACTGATACATTTATTCATCTGACCAACACGAAGATCAAATTAAAATGCAGCTTCTATTTTATTGTAAAGCAAGAGCACTATGCATTTATTAGCATATAAATACAATTACCACAATGATACTGCTTCTGCTGACATTGTATTTTATCTTAAGAAGCCTGAGACGTAAGTTGTGCCTGGTGACTGGACAAATCCCATTCCAAGAAACCTGAAGTAGGACAGATTCCCCATGTGCACTTCTTCCCCTGATTTTGGGATACTGGAACAGGGCGGGGAAGAAGGTTTAGTCTAGTTTGGGGAGGAGAAAGAAATGCTGTACTTCAACATCCACTGAAATTAATGAGAACCTCTCAAAAGAATGTCAGCTGAGTCCTACATGTTGGCTAAAGTGGAAACTCAGTTCCTGCTTTATCTACAATGCCCTTTCAGTTAATCCTAAAGGCCCAGCCCTTGCAGAGGTCAGTGCAGTTGGGGATTTGAGTCGAGACAGAAATGGTGGCTAAATGCTCAGGTAAGTGCTAGAACTACACAGCACTATGCTCACTGTTCTACTGGGATTAGCGCCGCTAGAAGTCTCTGAAACAAAATTTAAAAAATTATCCATTATCTCTGATAAATCCATCTGTGGAAATGAAAAATTTATGCTGGGCCTCTGCAGTGTTGACAGGTCTTTTAATAGGCCTACACAATGTATTAAAGAAAATTTTATCAAAATAATTGCTTTGGAAAAGGCACACTTTGACGTCACTCATCGGCTCTAAGTTCAGAGCTCACAATGTCACATTAAGCAGTATATCCCCCTTCAGTTCAGAATAAGCACCACCAGATATTTATGGAATAAAGAAAAATGTTTTAGTATAAAAGAAGTATTTAAGTCTTTAATGGGATGGATTACCAGCTCTATCTCAGAAGAGGTGTACAGACAGATACAAAAAAATTGTTGCTAAACTGACATTGAAGAATTATTCCCACTATAGGCATGTCCTGCAGAATAGGATTAATCTGCTCATAGTGCAAATATTTTTGCTTTTAACTACAGACCTCATTTAAGCAGTACAGTAAGTTCTGGAGCTAATTTTTCACAGAAGGTCTGCGCAGTATGATTTAGCTTAACAATATCCAACTCAACAACATTTTTTTCTTCTGAAGAGCTTTCTGACTTCTAAAGAAAGTTTGCACTCAAAATTACATTTCATGTACAGAAAAGAAACTTGAGTGTCAACATGGAGACTGGTTTCGTAACAGCAAAGATATTCCTAGGAGATTGAAACATTCTTGTAGCTTCTTAAATTCTGTTTTCTGTAATAGAGTGTGAATTACTTCCACAGACATAAACTATATAGAGCATACCCCTTAGATGGCATTTTCATATTATTTCTAGATTTATACCTGTATGTATAGGTCTGGCCTAGTACATGCAGAGCTTACTCCAACGCAAGTTCATGAAACACACTTTCACTTGTATGTTCTTCCTCACAACTGGCCTCGCGCCATTAATTATATCACAACTCCAAAATCATATGTACTTACCAGAGTTAATGGTGCTATCACACACTGGACTTGGGGTCACCAGAGCACACAGTGAAAAATATGATGTAGTATGAAAACTTTGTTGAGATCAAAGCAGCTTGTTCTTCATCCAGCATTTGGCCTCCAGCATATCTGTGACTTGCCTTCCAGGTACGTAATAAATCTTTTCCATTCTGTTTCATAACTTCTTGACAAGGCTAACATACTTCCCGTTAAAGGTCTAAGTAATTTTTTGCCACACAGGCAGGCTGTAACTACTCAGTAGCTATCTGTTCTAAACAGATTGATATATTAGGGGCAATTTTAAAGAGTAACAACGAGGGCATGCACGTAGTTTTAGTTCAATCACCTTCTTCAAAAACTTGCTCCAACGCATGGACCCATTCCATCTGGAACCAGCTGATTTGAGTTTGGGAGGAACAGATTGCTTGTGAGAGGTCAACAGGTTCCTGGATGGAAATGAGGGTGTTCAGGGATTTGGCAGGAGGAACTACTTCTATCTTCAGAGCAAAATGAGTTTTCAGTGTAGAGATATGAGAAGTAAATGTATCATTCATATCTGAACAGGTGTTTAAAATCTTATCCTCCGAGCAATATAGTAAAGTAGCTATGCTATTATGTCAGGCTGTGCTCCCACAGCAGAATCACATCTACAAGAGGCAATTCTGAAACATCGCTATCTCTATTTTAAAATAATCTAGCATGGAATCAGAGCGGGAGCTAGGGATGTTGTCACCAACAATTTGTGGTGTCTAGGTGGGTGAAGCAAAGATAATCCATATGGCAGTGATAACACAATATGGAACTTAAGCTTAATTCCCTAGAAAACCTACAGCTATCTACTATAAAAGTATTAAAAAATCTGATTTTAGGTGCCTCAAGGAAATATATATTTGAATTACTGTCTACATCATTTATAATTAATTCAACAAAGAATTATCCTTGTTCATAAGCTGTGTTCTGAATACTGGAACATTCTGAATAATTTTTATTGAACATTTCAAGGTCACTTTTCTCATAAAACTTGCATTCAATTCCAACAAGACAAAGCCATGTAAATCAGTCCAAAGTCATAGTGCAGTGGTTTTCTATATATATGTAAAATATGTAACTTGAATAGATAGTAAAAGTGCCTCCACAAAAAATATATATCTATATTCGGGATAATTACATGACATATTACCAATTCACTGGCCATTTTAGCCACTGCTCAGTAATTTTTAATATTAGCTTCTCTTGTACTTCAGCTAGCTATAAGCTTCCTGAACTAACAATAGCAGAGAGGATATTAATTTAGCACTGAAGATGCATGCTGTAGTTTGACCCAAATCTACCTATTGTTGTACAAATGCTTGGTGAAATATTATGGCTACTGTTACTCAGCAATTAAACTTGCTGGATACATTCAGATGAAAACTTGTCAGAAAATGTGGAACACAAACTGTTTTAGCAAAAATACCTATGGATTGATGAGTTTTTGCCAAACGCTGAACAAGTGCTCTAAGACATGAAACCCAGTGGAACCAAGAGAAGAGTCCTTGATGGCCCAGATGTTCCTATCCCCGGGACATTCCCCAAGTCAGGAGCTTTTTTTTTTTTTTTTTTCTTTTTCTTTTTCTTTTTTTGTGCTGTCCACACCTTCAGGGTGGATCTTTGCATGAATAAGCCCAGGACTCTAGCTCTGGAATCTCAAATCCCTACCTCTAGCCAAAAACACAAACCCTGGGATTTTAGACAGTAGCTCATTGAATTCAGCATTCTTTTTATTGGCCACCACAAATTTGGCAAGAGTTTTGGTTTCACATAATAGCTCCAAAGTATAACAAGCATATTTAATTCTGAAAATACATAAATGTTTTTAAGAAATTGGATGGAAAAATTCAAAACTATAATGGCTCAAGTCCAGTTCTTAATGCAGATTTAAAAGATTAGTCTGGGAGTTGAGATGTGGTAGTACCTACCTCTAACACAGACTTTTTCATCAGCTGAAGCAAGCTGGTTGGTACATCAGATTCTCACAGTCCAAAATGACAGCAGACATCCAGAAGTCACAGGAGCTAAGGAAAATATCCATGGAGAAATGCAGAGTGCTCATGAGGTGTAATAAATCAGCTTCTGAGTATTTTGTAAATAGATGGTGTATTAATGAAAACTATCCTCACACAGTGCAATAACTAAGCAGTCTTAGAGACAATTCTTGTAGTTTTCATCATTCCTGTGTTTAGAAATAATTTATCAAACTCAAAGATATTAAGATAGTGGAAAGAAAAATCAGGATTGGAAGAGAAACGTGACAGATGTAGCAATCAAAACAGGTCACACACTTAACAAAACATTGTTTTTTTCCCCCAGTCTCACTCAGAACTGCTGCAGATTTACAATACGTTATATAATAAAAATGAAACCTCTATTCTGTAATTTAGCTCTATTAGCAAGAACATTAGAACTACTGTCAAGGGCTTAAATATACAAAATCTCTGAATAAAAACTGTTGCTCAAAAGAAATAATTCTATGCGTCTTCCTCTAAAAACCGCAGGAGACACATGAGTTTTGCTTCAGACAACCAAAAGCAACCAGTCTCCAGCTCACCCTCCGTTAGGGCTAGGTGTGCCCCCTTCCTCTTTAATACCTGGATGGCCTCAGATTGAGCCTTTGTCTCTGGTGCCTCCTTCACACTCAAGCTGCTTTTTTGCAGGAGCCCGGCTCCTCCCTCACATCTCCTTGTAAAGTCCCTCGGGGGCCTTCCGTTAGGCACCGCTCCGGTATCTGACAGCAGCCACCTTTTACTGCAAGGCTGTTAAGCAGGGAAAGGAAAATCATTTCAACGTTACCAGATGGGAAGTAGTTGTGGGATCAGGACATGACCTCCCTGCAGTTTTTACACTGTGGGAAGGTAGCTGCTACCTCCCGAGTCTCTGCAGGCAGAATGCCTCTAGGCAATACTATTATGGATATAGTAGACAGAATAGATCCTTGACTTCCATTCATACATAGCTGTTGTTTGTAACTCAGCTGAATGCTTCTGAGTCTCAATCATGAAGCTCCTCATATTCCTGTGCATTCAGCTATCTTTGTCCTGCCACAGCCACGGCCTCTTTTCTTCTCCATGACCTTCTCTTGCTTGACTTTGCTTGTTAAATTAATTCTTTTTCTCTTTTGACATCTTTCCTTCTCATTGACATCCAAGGAATCATTAGTACTTTCTGCTCTCATACGAAGCTCCTTGACTCCAATTTCTCTCTTCAGTCTCTCTTTGTTCCTACAATTCTCATCACTTGGACTGAGTGTGACGTCTTTAGGAAACAAATCCAAAATACATTTGTGGTTCCCCTTCGTGTTAAAAAACAAAACAAAACAAAACTTGAAAAGGTCATTAGCCTCTATTACACTCCTTTATATTGTTTCAATACCTTTCTGGTATTGAAACCAGCACACACCTGACATTGGTTGTGGAGAGCCACTTAATGTTACACGTAATGAAAGAACAGTGAATGTCTGTAAATAGTTGAATGCTGATGTAGAAATAAGTGTTGCAATAACAATAGCAGGATATTAAGTACAAGCTGACATTTGGCAGATCTCCTTGCATTTTTATAGATTTTTTTTCCAAAACATTCAGGAGTTCCTGGATGCAAAAGTATTAAAAATTAATTCCAATTCTTATTCTCCACACAACATCACTATCCTAATTAAATGGCTCGAGACTGAGAATCTCAACATGAAAAGGTGCTAGCTCATTGCCACCTGCAAGTGACAGACACAATGAAAAATGTTAGAGGAAAATGATTTTTTTTTAGGAAGCTCCTTTGAATTATGGTAAAGTATATGTGTAGAAAAAAATATTCTGAAATCTTTCCAGCATTTAACAGTCACCTCTGTGACCAGGGTGTAAGGCAGTCACCTAACTGGCTTGCACAACGGGGTCTAGTTAAACAGATTCCACACATTCCTTCAAATGTAAGCCAGAACAAGACTCTGGGAAACACCAGCCCCTTCTCATAAAAGTTACATAGAAGTGGGCCAATCAGTTAGTGTAAGGAGCAAAAAGATGCAGCTATAATGACCTTTTCAGGAGGGATATTAGCAGACACAAATTCTTCAAGAAATCTAAGCTGTGTTCTTCTTCATCATCAACTTGGCACAAATTCTTGTCATGTTCCAACTCAGAAGTTTATATTCCAATATGATGATCTTCTGGCCTTGCACAGCTGAACAGTACCTAGCACAGTCATGGGCCATGTGGAAAGCCCTGAAGTTAGCAAAGACTGAGCTCGATGTCCAAATGTCCCAGAAATGGTTCATGCAGTTCACGTGCTGCAGCACGTGGCCCCTGCATCCTTTCATGGTCACTGCTCTAAGTTCTAACAACTACATGGAACCAACATGGCTTCTCATTTCACCACCATCTCATTTTACATCACCAGTTAAATGCCACCATTTAACAATTGCCTTATTGTTATTGCCTGTGCAAAAAGACTAATTAGGCTCTAGGAAACTTTTCCTGTAGAAGACAGGACAGCTTTTTTCCCGGCACTTCTCAAGTTCTGCCTAGAAATTAAAGGAAACTACATTATGCAAAGTGTCATATGAGACAGTAGTCCACAAAACTGAAGGAAAGATTCCTCTTGTATTCTCCTGAAGAGAATCTGAAACAATATCCTCCCTCCACTTATCTCCATGACACAGAGCTGCAGAATGTGCAGTTCAGCAAACAAACTGAAACCTACTCTTTGAAAAGTGCTTATTTATTTTGGGTACCTGTTTTTCATTGCCCAGCTTGAGAAGACTGGAGTTGGTTTTCTGCTTGACATTTGCCACTCCGATTTGCTGAGCCCTTTAAAATTACAGGCCTGATTTTGCAAGTATGCAGGGTCTCCCACAACCACCAGGATGCCCATGGAGAAGAGTCACTCTGTGAAGGCAGCTAGCCAGTGCTACATGATTCATGCTGCTATAGGGCGTTCAGTATGCTGTTATAGGGTGCTCAGTTTTGTTTCTGGAATCCTGCCCAGTTATTTCTGACAAGCTGGTTATGTTGTAAGTGCTGTAATGCAACTAAAAATGAGGAGGTTTTGCATTAATTTCTACAAATTTAGAAACATTGAGCCCTGTTGTTTTCTTTGCCCCCAAGAAAAGTCCACCATGAAATCTACAGATCACACTACTCAAATGGTAAATTTTGCCTTTTATTTGGGCAAATAGCCATGCAATGAAGCCTTTCTTATCCAGAAGAACTAATGGATGCCTCTGTCACCTTTTCCCTTCAATTATTTAGACTTCCCCCCCACTCAGGCTAGCTTCCTGCTGGCAGCTCTGTGGACTGTGTCTATTAATCATTAACTGTCATTGTGTTTTAAAAGAAGGAAAGTGAAAAGATTGCTCAAGAACAAAAATAGATTTTTCCTTTTTTTTTTTTTTTTCCTGACAAATAAATGACAGCTATATGCTACCTGGCTTTACAGTGTCTTCACATATGCTTTCCTGTTTTCCAAGGAAAAATTAGCATTCTAGGCACACACAGCAAACTGGCTGTTCCCAGTAAGCCCATATTTCAGGGCTGCCTTTCTCCTGTCATATCAAGGTTTGGTAGCCTCTGTTAAAGCTTTGGAGTCCTTCTCTGCAACCACCACATGAGTATCAGGGGAAGAGGACTATGTTCACAGCGTAGTACTGGAGACTTAGCCTCCTAAATCAATAGGATACCAGCAGTAAACGTGACTTGCTTTACTGTTTCCCAGGAACCCTTCCAGCTGTATGCATTCTTAAGCCATCTCTCTTGTCCTTGCCAAAACAGACCTCTTTTAGACAGTCAGGATCTTCTTCTCCAAGTCCTCCCAGGTGGCCTTCTCTCTGAGGAGTCCATAAGGAGGTCCCAGGTCCAGAGTCTCTTTTCCTGAAAACTTGCATTTCCCCCAGCTTGATTTCCTGACAGGTCTTCCTCTTCCTCAGTCATGCGCTCATCTTCTGAAAACTGCAGGCACAGCAGAATGCCTGGCTGTACTGAGACAGACACCTCATAACAAGAGTATTTCCTAAGCCTTGTGCTTTAAAGACACATAAAGCTCCTATCAACTCAGAAAATAGGAAAACACTTGAGCTTCTACTTCAATATATACTCTCAGTTTTGCTTTTTAGAGACTGAAAAGCCACTACAAGCAGAAAATCGTATCAAACTGCTTCTATTCATTGCACACCGTTTTGCACTAAGAATAAACTATTGCCACATGCCTGACCCAGTCACTCCAAAAAATAATTCATGATATATCTCACTCTGATGCTTTCCTGTGGGGTCCAAGAAAGGAGGGTTTCAGAAAAAATAACACGTCCTGTGAAGAAATGGTCTTTTGAGTAATCGTAATGAAAATACTCCTTGAGATGCATTGCATCCTGCCAGACATGGAAGCCAGACCCAGTAAAGCAGATGCTAGGACTCAAAGGAGCTGATCCTATATGGCCAAATTGATTTGAAGTCAATGAAACAGTGATTGATTTGGACCTGTGAACATGATTTTTCTTGTCTCATGAGGATTAAATTAAACATACAGACTATACCTTCTCTGCATTTTATTCTATGGACACCCTGTTACTGAGTGTAAGAGATGAAAGTTTTATGAAAAAAAATCCATTTGCTATTTATAAGGCCTAATATTGACTTTATTCTCTGCAATATATTGGATTGATGTGATCAATCACTGTGGATTAGGCCTGTGTGTATATCACCAACATGTATATACAAGTGTGTGCATGCAGTTGTGTATTACCTAGTCCTCATCACCTAGTTTATCACCTATGTTTATCACAGCTGTAAGCAGGCAATGCACATAACTGGGCTGCACAGAAGCATCGTTATATAAGTTTCATTATAGGTGATTTCATTTGTCATCTACAGTGACACAGAAGAAACTAAAATTAAACAAATCAAAGGTGCTGACAACACAATGGTCACATTTTCAATCAAAAACTGATTATCTAGCAGTAGAGAGAAACTGGAGCAGGAGATTAAACTATTTCCTGGCATTCTTATTTCTGATCTTTTAATTGCACAAGAATTCAAATAGTGCAACTTAAATAAATCAGCAATAATGCATAAGAATGCTATTTCTGTTCTGACTGCTGAAAAAATATAGAACTTGAAGTCTCTGTGTCACTCTATAGATGAGGGATACTTTTTGTTCCCTGCTATCTGGAAATCATCAATAAAAAAGCTTGTACTTTTTGCTACATTAGCAAGCAGCATGGACCAAAAGCAGTAGGTCTGTAGAGTAAAACTTTTGATGCAGAGGATTTGATACAACAGCAGACACATATTTTAGATTTTGGTACTTTTCTTCACACTATCTCCAGTATGGCCCCATGGGCTGAATGCCACAGCTTGCTGTTCAGTTCAGAATCACCTGAAAGGATTCCAGTTCCTGCACCTCGAGACTACTGATGATGCCAGCCCAAACCCAGGAAGCGGAGACAACTGGGAGAGATATCTCAAAACTGCAGTTGAGTTCAGACTGAAGCAAGAACATGGGTGAGCCCACCATAACACAGGGGTGCCTGCACTTCTGCTGCTGCCACTTCCAGATTGCAAAGTTAATCCACACCACAGAAGAAAAGGCATCTCTGTTCCTAAGCATCCACTGATTTGTTAACTATAGCATGCCTGTTTATTTGCAAGAGAATGCAGGGCAGGTGGGACCAAGAGATATTCATTTAAGTATCCATTGAGTCATTAATTAAATTATAGCACAGGTATGAGAGCAAAATAACTCACACTTAAGAAAACTACAGTTGATTAAACCTAATCCTGTTTATATGGAATACACATAAAATTAAATGTATATGACTAAGAGAAAAAAAAAGTCTCCATTGATCATTTGAGTGCTTCCTGGAAACGCTCAGCAAAATGTAGTAGCAATGAGGTGCCACCTATTTCTGTATTGGTGCAAAATGCTACAAAAGCTCTTAAGTAAAGGGTACAGAATTAAGCAGCTTCATGCATTTGACTGTCATAGCTGAGCTTCTAACTTCTGAGATTTAATTTTGTGAGATTTTACCACTCTCAGACATTTCCAGTGATGTTTTCTCCTACAAGTCATGGCATCATGGCAGTCTGAAGGCACAGCCAATTATTTGCTCAATGGATTATTTGGCAGAGAGCTTTTATCTCCTGCACAGTTCAACTGCCCATCTCCTCTGGAGATCAGCAAGCAACCTTTGTGATATCCTTAATATGAAGAGTGAAACTTTCATTCATTCCTAAATACAGGAAAGCCCTTTGGGGAGCTACTGGCTTCCCGAAATACCATCAGACTGTGCCCACGTTACTTGCCAAGCAGCTCCACAGAGGCCGACAGAAGCAGCAATGCCGATAGCCTCAGCACCTGGGTCGGGCCCACACGCTCACACAGGAAGCTTGTGTCTTCAGAGAAAAAGGGCTGATCTGAAAAGCTTGGTTTTGGTGTTATATCTGAAAACAACACAAACAAATGAAAAAGGAACACCATTAATACAAACACGCTGTCCCAGGAAGCGGTGTGCGTACTCACATGAGAGACACCGCTCCTCAAGGGAACCATGAGGTAGATCGCCCAGGAGGTGCCACGGTAACCTGTAGTGCCTATCTGCTCTCGCTGATGTAACGCCACAGGAGGAATTTAGCACAGTGTATGGATTGAAATGCTATTTTCCAGGTGAAAACATAAATGACATCTTATGTACTTGTATTACTAGAGTATCAAAAGCAATCATCTTGAAAGTAGTAGATCTAAATCCACTGTCTTGGCTAAACTCTGCCTTGGTAACTTAGATTATTTCAGTTTTAGATATTTTTTTCTTTTTTATAGATCACAGTCATTGAACTCTGTACGGACATACAGAAGTGTCCAGAGGTAACACATTTCTGCCCAGAAATGGACTCATGATCTCTAATCTCTTCTAGCACCTGTGGGGTGAGGAAGTACTACAGCTTGTATGTTAGTTCCCTCACAGCTCACAAATAAGGGAATTATGTATATAAGCTTACTCCTAAAGCTACTCAGTCCCACCTTTGACTCCCCAGCTCCTGAAAATTCATGGGAAGAATTATTTTCTTAGGAATTTTACTCTCGGAAATCATACAGCTGAGTGACCTAAATTAGCAATTATGGAATAAAGGATTAAGCAGCAGCTGAAGAAGGATCGTGGTCACCTGGAGTTACAGCCTTAAATTTCTCTGCAGATCTAGTCCTAATGGGCTTGCTTAGTCATTGCACAGGAAAACTTTAACAGGCCTGGAAATTAAATCCAAGGCTCCTGACACCCTGACCATGCCTCATTCAGTAGACTGTTCTCTCAGTGAGCTGAAGAAAATACATAGTATATATTTGGAGCAAAGAAAACCTAAAAGGAAATCCATTTTACTGTCTACTTTATTATTACACACAATAACATATTTTTTTCAACTCCAGTAACAATCTGCAACCTGAATACTTTGTACAAAACTACAAAGCCATAAAAACTGACGCAGATTTAGCAATTTGTTTAACTGAATGTGCACAAGCAAGATACAACCTAGCAGGAGGCTGAGGGCTTCATCCCAGCTCTAGCTGTGCTCCGTCTCCTAAAGAAATCAACGGGACTGTTCATGGCCTCTGAGGAAGGCACTTTTCCTAAGCCTGCATGATTTTTATGTGCTTTCACGAATAAAGGAATTTAGGCGGTGTGATAAAAGGCTGTGAGCTCCTTTCATTCTTTTTTTTTTCTTTTTAACAGAAAAAGGGTAAGAACTGAACTTGAGTTTCAGTCACTTCCATTAAGATTCACAAATGTGGGGCTTGCCTCCCAGACGTGCCCCAAACATCCCTGAATGATCGCTCAGCATCCCCAGGCCCCCCTCCTGCCAACAGAAGAGGGCCACAGAAAAGCCAGTAAAGCAAGTTGGTATTCCTATTTTTTGTAGGTAGTCGGACACCTTAAAACAAAGCTTTTACTTCAAGAAGCACTTTATGAAAGATTTAAAGCTGTCCAAACGGTTTAAGCTGGCACCCAGACAAACAGAAGAAAGCAGCGCCTCTTGGAAAACCAGCTGCCAACCGTCTCATGCAGGAAACCTCAGAAAGGAGTGACTGCACCCACCAGGCAGCCCAGCCAAGAGAATAAGATACTATCAAATCACATGCTCAGCACACTTACCTGCTCAGAAGACACTTAAAAAAGCAAGATCCAGATGCTTGTGCCTGGAGGAAGCATGTGCCTAGAGTGTCGGAGCACTCATCCCCATCTGGTGTCCGCTGCTGCTCCCATCTAGCCCCAAACATGAAGATTTTCTTCATGAGAAAAGCAGAAGAGGGGACCCCACACTGACAGCAACCTTTGATACAACCAGGAGCATGCAGCTGGGGGCTCTGAAGCCTTTTTGGATGTGCAGTTTTGCACGTTGGTGAAAGGGCAGATTCTGGAGCCATTCCTTATAACGAGGCACACAGAACTCAAGAAACAGGCTTACTGAGTCATTTGAATGACTTACCAAAAATGATTAACTGCTAACATTAAGTCTCAACTATTCCTGCTTCTGTAGGAAAAAAATAATTGTTCTACAGCAGCAGTGACCCAAATGACAGATTTTATTTGGGGATAAAGCCTATTTCAAATTAAAACTCCCCCCCAGATGATGATAGTTGTCTTCACGATTCTTCACCAAATGTTTTTACATTCGGGCTGCCTGAGGGCCTTCATAACACTTCAGAGCACAGCACTGTGCAACTGTGGCATGGCAGTGGTTGCAAAACATGTCTGTGATGGCATTTGGTAATAGGGTACTGCATGCTCCATCAGCTTACAGAAATCAGTATTAGCTACAGTAGACTAGAGACAAAAATCCACTGCCATTATTTCTGCGGCAGAGCAACTAGATTCATACAGAGAAACTCCCTTTTGCTCCCAGTGCTTGTCTCCAAGATTAAGCACTTTGTTCTGGACTTGGAGCAGGTGGAGAGCTTCCTTTTCCCCCAGCATAGCTGCAGTATCAATTCGGGAGCACAATGAAAAACGATGGCATATATTAAATAAGACTAAAAAAATTGACAGCTGCTCCTTCAGAACCCCTGCAGGTAAAACAAAGCTTTTCAAGCTTTTTTTTCCCTTCCTTCCTAGCACTGAGATGACAAATTAACGTTACTACTGCAATCCCACTCTCCTGGGTCTTCATATGTCTTCATATGTCTAAAATAAACTTGCCATGTCAATAAATCCCATAAAATCACATTAACAATGGAGTGTAAATGGGTCTACTTTCTATTAGCACAAACAAATCAGAGTGGTGATTTTATTTGTCATGTAATGTGCACAAATAAATATATAAATGTCTATAATCAGATTGTTAAGCCTTACTCATCAACAACCTTGCAGCAGGAATATTTTGACTCTTCTATTTCAAATTTAATTACCACGTGCAGCAGGTGTAGTTCACTTAGAAAACACTCACAAAATGCTGCACAGCAGATGGCCCTCTCTTAACTCTGCTGCAGACATGTACATGCTCACTCGATTCAGCCTCCCCCTAATTGCTGCTTTGAACACGAGTCCAAGATTACTTACCACAACAATCTCTGCAAAGCAGTGGCACAGAAATTTGGACCGACTCTCAGAGAAACATCTCAGCCTTCTGTCCCTCCTCCTCCTTTACGTTCTGGCTTTTCTTTGGATTTCATTTCCTCAGAGGGAGTGTAATGTGCATGCTATTTGCTGCCATAAGCATTTTCTAGACCTAGAAGCCATTAGTTTATCTTGAAAGTTCTCACCATGTGGAACTTTAGCATGCCTGTCACCACCACCAGTACAGATTTTTGGAAGACCAAAGCTCATCTTTACTGTCCTAGAAGCATCTACCAGGGAGCAGCATGAGCAGAGCTATTCCACCACGCCCCTGCCAGGGAGCAGAGCAGGCGGAGGGGAAGGGGAAGGCTGATGGGGACCTGGTGAGAAGGGGAGCTCAAAATGGCCAAGCAAAGCAATGACCAATAGAAAACACAAGGACAAAAAAGCCAAGAGTGAGTGGCTGGCCAAAAAGATGAGGACAAGAGGCAGGGCAAGAGGCAATGGACACAACCTGGAACACAGAAGGTTCCCTCCTTCTGGGGGAAATGTGGGAAGATCTGTGATGGTGGGCTGAGGAGGGAAATTACAGTTTATTGAGTAAGAAGTTAAAAATGCATGGGAGGATATTTTGCCTGTTCTGTTGTAACTATGGATAACCTTTAAGGATGAGGCAGGACTGTAAAACTAAGCAGATTGCTGTCAAAGGACCATGATTTATTTTTAGCTGAGGTTAGGAGGTACAGCAATGAGGCAAGGAATTACAGGAAAGGAAAAAATCATTTCATGGCTAAGAAAGCGAATGTTGCTCCCGAGAGAGGAGGGAATTACCTTCCATCCTGGCTTCCACCAAGGATTTCCTAGGATGCTAATTACATCTTTTAAATTTTTCATGGGTGATCACTAATTGTAGGCTCTTCGTTTTCTGAGCACCTGACTTGAAAGTCTGAAGCTTAGAAGACTAATAACCCAAACACTCTCAGCTACAGCTAGCTGATGGGGACAAAAATTGCTACTTGCACTTGGTATCTAATACCAGTCACTTTGAAAAAAAAAAAAAAAAAAAAAAAAAAGCAGTCAGAAAAGGCATCCAAAATTAGCAGATATTTTTGGTATTAATGAGTATGTTTCAGTAATGAAACTTTCTCTGGCTTGGGTGTTATGAAAATGAGTTCAGATTTTGGAAGGGCTGACGTACTTACTATCTTTACTATCTTGGGAAAAGACACGGAAGAGCTGAAGAGAAAAAGGCTGTAACTGTCTGCAGGCAGGGTCTGAACAGTGAGCAGCAAGCATGCCACTGAGCACACACTGACCGAGAGCTGAGCACTGTTCCGTAAGGAGCCCCTCTTTTGCACTGAGTTATATCAAAGGGTGCTAAAACAGAGTACTGGGCCAGCTAGTTAAGGACTGCTATAATGTATGTGTGCAACAAGGTAAAATTTAAAGTTATATGAACAAAGTGGAATGACTATTTTTGCAACCTTAACATTGCATATTCCCTGTGTGAATTTAGCAACACATACATCCTTTTGTGGCTGAGTGTGTGTGGGCATGTGTGCACGTATGTATCCCTGGGGAGCATACATCTACATATGAGAATTCTGTGTGAGAAAACGGGTTTCTTTTAAGCTTCCAGGAGAAAGTAAGACAAAAATAATTTCCATGCCTTCATCATGTTATTTTAGCTGCAAAGAACCCTTCAATCAAGTGTGACATAAGAGATAAAAATAAAGATGTGGTGTGGTGCAGCCACTTGTAACATTTTAATAGAAAAGGCTATGTTTGCTTTGCTAGGTTGCAGAGAATTTCTACAGATCCTCAAAAGGAAGAAAATGAAAGAAAAGCAAACCTCTCATACCCAGACCATTGTCGTTGCAGGGGTTAAGCCAGGCTCCTGGTGGCGCACTGTTTTTAGGATAAAGTAGAAGTCCTTTTGCCGATGCCAGCTGGCAAGTCAGACTGGGACGTGGAGGTGAGAATGAAGTACTCCTGTGCTTACAAAGACACAAAACTAACCAGCTTGGAGGTATTATCTTCCCCTTTTCCTTGAAATATAAATTACTCTTTATACTGTACAAGCGCATAATTACACCACATGGCAGCTCCTGAAAACCAGGACTGTTCTTATGCCTCTCTGTTTGGAAATTCTTACTCCAGGTTAGAGCTCCCTCCTCCCCACTTATGGAAATGATGTGGTTTGAAGGCTTAAACAGCATACTGGTAAGAACACAGACAGACCTACCAATGGTGTAACAATGGCATACAAGGAAACATAAAGGAAACTCTGCTATGGGAAAAAAAAAAAAAAAAAAAAAAAAAAAAAAAAAAAAGGAAGGGTATTTGTCTCTTAATTGTGGGACATCCAGCCTCCTCCCTGCAATTGGAAATGCAGTCTCATCTGAGGCCAGTAAAGGAAGAGTATTTTGCACTACAGTGATCAAAAAGTCTGTTTCTGATTCTCCACACTCCATGCCCTTCCTACTTTGAGAGCTGCCAGTCTCTGACCTCCTCCTAATTCCTTTTAATGCTTACTATCATGCAGGAAACTTCAGTCCACCATCTATTACAATACTTTAAAAAATGGCTTCTTCTACTCCACCTTTTAAGAAAGATTGGAAGAAAATATTCACCCCGAATCCTGTAGGTTTTCAGATTGTATAACCATTCAGTTGAGTCAGTGGCAAAACTCCCACTGCCTTCAACAAAATCAGGAGCTCGTGCCCAGTTTCTACTTAAGTTCAGGGTAGCTACTTTTGTACCTAGATACGTGCATGTATGCAGACTTTCTAGAAGAAACCAAATGCTGGATGCTACATCCTGGTATTACATGTTCCATATCCTTATTTGAGTAGCCACCACCATCACGAAGTTTTGTATCCTTAAAACTTCAAGCAGATGAAACCTTATGCACCTACTTCCAAAATCCAAATTTACTGGCAGTAAAATAGACTCAGAGGAACCAACACTGGAGCTACATTACTTGTAAAATCCAGAAATTATTTTATGACACATATTCTGTATTGTATATTCAGCAATACAAAAGAGCAAAATGGAAAAGGAAAACATTTTTTTAATTATTATTAAACTGTGCAGAGAACATGGAGGGAGCAGTTATCAGGATTTCATTACAGACTCACTTAGAGGAAAAATGTATTTGTGGGCTAAAAACTCACAAACTCAAACTCATTCTCATTTTATGAGACCAAAGCCTATGTAGTTTAGCATCTTTTTTTGGATGTTGTCAACCAGCTGTTTCAGAGAAAGCTCAAGTGGGCCGACACTGCAGTGGGCCGATGTGGGCCAATTTGCCTCTCACAGCTCTCCTCATGATGTGACGCAGCGACTGACTAAAGTTGCAAAATCTAACAAAATCGAACATACACATATTTTCAGCACTCAGAACTGCATAGAAATGGGAAGTATAAATCAAGTAGAGTTAACTGAGCCCTGAAATGACTATAAAAGGTCCTTATGGGAACCCAGTACCATGTAAGATCTGCTAGGACGTATCTTATTTCTTGCCATCAGCTTCTTGACATAAATATAAACCCAGTAAGCTTAGGCAGCCTGTCATTCCTAATTTGCAAGGATAATAATAACAGGGTTTTTTTTAGTGAAGCATGAATTCTATGAGCTCTCGTCTCAGCACATCTGCCCCTGCTCTCCTGCCAATCCAACCACCCTTGCAAAAGCAACACAGCCCTGTCAAGAAGAAGGCACAGAGAAGTAACACAGAAAGTTTCTCCCCTCAGTTTCAGCAGCAGCAAACTACAGCAGAGAGGAGAACAAATAGCTGGGATGTTCAAACAACACGACCGTGGCCACGGTTCCTGTGGTGAGGAGCTTGCTCAGCCTTGGCACCTCGGCAGCTTGGGGAGAATGATGCCTGGGGGATGCACCGAGCCCTCATTAAACAGGCAGGAACAGGCGCAGAGTCACAGGGTCTCTTTCTTGCTTAAAATGTGATTTTATTGCCTCCTTTTGTCTGTCGCTCTAGGCAACTGCCTGCTCCTAAAACTGGGCCAGCTTGCTAGGGAGCTGCAAAAACCGCTCGGCTTTAAGTTAGCATGCACTAAGAGGATGCAATTCTGCGCAGGAGTCCCTCAGCTTCGGCGTGAAAGTGGTCAATGTGCTGACTCCTACACTTGGATCTTTCACTTGACCTCAAACTTTGCCCTGCCAAGCAATGCAAATAACTAGAGTTTGGGAAAGAAGGCAATAGGAAGGCTGAACATGCTGCCCCGGGCAGATCCGGGCTCTAAACACCTGAGGGGGCATTTTAAGTGCCGAGGTCTTAGCTCAGCGGTTGTATTTTAGCGCAGGGCAAAGCGCTCCACTTGAAAGATACCATAAAAAACTTGGCTACTATGTCCCCGTTACATACAAAGGTGGTGACCGTAGGTCTGCCTTCCCCTCAGCGAACTGCTGAGCATGTCTCCGCTGACTCCTGTGAGAGAGGAACCAGACCATTGCTGAGCACTTTTCACCACCCCACACCGCGCACTGCAGTACATATGCACAAGAACATAAATTTAGCTTACAGACAAAATAAATCAGTTCCTCACAACCCTGCCCACAGCGTATCGCCCGGGTTACTGCCCAAGCTCTTCAGACTACAAGAGCTGGCCCTGTAGCGCTCATTTTGACACAAAACTGAACTCAGAATGCCACGCCACCTCAGGCAGGCGTCTGTAAGCCGTGAACCCTTATTCATGCTGGGTTTAAGCCAAACAACTTGGTGCATTTTGTATTGATCTCTGTGGATCAGTACTACTGAGCTACACTTGCCTGTGGGACTTCTCAAGAGGTAAAGCGCTGCTCAGTGTGAATTAATGCAGGATCAGGCCATCAGGAAACAAAATAACTCAATTGTTCTCATGTATTTTACCAGGGGAGGCTCTCTGTAGCTTTGTTCAGATGCAACTGAAATTGGAGGAAATAAGGCCAGAATGATAACCGAGAAACATTCTGGTAAAAGGGGAAGATGCATTCTGAATGCACACCAGTAGAGATCCTCTGCCACTTGGCTGATCTATGTTTTTTCAGGATCAAGCCAGTAGTCACGGGTGTTTACACAAAGGCTCTTACAGAATTACAGGTCTGGTTTTACTCCCGTTCGGCACAATGGTAAGCCATCAGCCTTAATGTCTGACTCTGAAGACCTGATCCATGCCAATAAGGTCAGTGGGGAAGTCTGGGGACCAAGCCTCCAGGCAATGTTCCTAAAGGATGCAAATCTGTGCTCGGGCAGCTTCCTCTTAACTACTTCGGGACTCAAACACAAACACTGCTCCTAAAATCTGGCTTGTAAAGTAGTATATTTTGCTAAACAATTAAATTTAGAAAATCTGTTATTCAATATGAAATTTAATAATATTTGTGATGTATGCTTTTATAGCAAACATAGCAGTATCCTCTTTATGATTTGTACTTTAATGTGAATGACATTCCTTGATATTATTTTTGTTGAACTGAAAAGTTTTTTTTGTTTTTAAGAGAAGCTACCAACTGATCTCCAAACTGTGTTAGCCTGGAGTGCCTACATACTGACAAAGTCTCAGGTGAAGCAGTAAATTAGTTTCTCTGTAGTCATTTCTTTGCCCTCTCCGTTTCAGCCTCACAGCGCTTCCTTCCCAGCATTATAAATACTCCAAGGGGCCGAATCGCAGGATGCAGAGCCCCAGTGGCAGGCAGACCGAGGCTGGGCAGCTGAGGAGATGACCACCCTGAGGCACCTGCCCACTTCAGCCTTCGCAGCGGTGGCAGCTACCACGGCAGGAAGCTGAGTCATGCATAAAGGCAACCCAGTTTACAGTTTACAGCTCAAAATGGCAATTTTGGGATTAGCACAGGTTCGGAGCCGCACGGCAGGAGCCTGCAGGCTGTGAGGACTGGTTGCTTCATGTGCAGTGCGGCTGTCCCTGCCACGGGAGCTGGCGACTGGTTGGAAATGATGAGCCTGGTCCCTCTTCATCCAACCTGGGCTTGTGGGACGATGCATTCAGTTAAGAGCCAATGCTACTGGCAGTGATGTCAAAGACAAAATTCCAAAGGAATCCAAATGATACAAGCTCAAGTTTTCAACTTAGTAAAAATGACTGCCAAAGCGTCCCCAAAACCCACTGTGTTAGGGCTGGCATGGTAAAGGGGCAGCACAAGGAGCCCAAAGAAGCTGTCTGAGAAATTTGTTGGTAATACCTCTACGGCAGCAGCAATATGAAGTGAGAGTCTGCATGCTGGGGCTGCTTCCCCCAGCAAATTTGTATTTAGGGACTGCCTGGTACGTTGTGCCAGAGGAGCAAGGCAGATAGCCCAGCTGACAGTCAGTCCCAGCAAAGTATGTAAGATGTAATTCAGCCTACGCTATAAATCATTTCCTTCGTGCATTCATTAACTGTCTGCAGCCTCAAGGAGCTGCTTTTCAGCTCTGTATTAAAGAAATTACCTGTTAGTGACACAAGCCAGAAAAAGGCACATCCAAGCACAGTGGCTACACAATGGGTAAGCGAAGCGCAGATAAGCCCGATAGTTGTGTAAGCAGTGACATATATGAAGCCTCATTTCCTAGGGAATTGCATCTCATGACTGTCAGATTTTTTAACTGAATTATACCAAAGCTTCAGGCTTGTCTTATATGGAGCATCAGGCGATCCACTGAGGAGGGAAATACGCACGCCTACCCCGAAAGGCTTCAAGTGAGATTTGATCCTTATTGGACACCCCAGAATCCTACAGGAATAGGCCTTTTGATTGAAAGGGGGATTTTCCAATTCCTAGGCACTCTGAAATTGTTCCAAGACACCGCCACAAGCTTTCTGTCTGGTGACACTGCAATACTAATGGCTGAGATGTACGCTGTATACTTCTACTTTTTGCACATAAACGCACTCTCCCCTGCCCAGCCAAGCTCGCAGGAACGTTACCTGAGAGTTATCTTAACATTTGCCCCTTGGTTGAAATTGGCCCCAAATTTACGGGGTGTGGAACTGATAAAGCAGCAGCAAGCGAACGGCAGCAACACTTCTCAATTGCATGCACATGCAGACATGCATGGTGTGCAACTTCGCACGCCCTGCGGAAACCAGGGGGCAAGAGGGTTGTGCTCAGCGCCCCGGGCACCCCCCGGCCCCCTCTTCCATTCCCCAAGGGGAGCCGAGCGCTCTGCTCCCCCGGTCCCGGGGAGCCCGAGGGTTGCCCGGGGGTTCCCAGCGGGGCAGGGGGCTTGGGGCAGGAGCCGTGCCCTGAGGCAGCGCTCAGCCGGGCACCCTCCACGCTCGGTCCGTACCACGACACGCACCGTGCCCGCTCTGCGACACGCGTGGCTGTCCGTGCACAAGCTCCGTGCGGCGCTGCCCACGTGCGATGGGCTATGGGCTATATAGGCAGCAGCGCCCGCCTCACACACTTCTCCCTCCAGCCCTTCCAGAGCGCTCAGGCGCCACCACACCCGCCTGCCAAGGCGGCACTGCTGCGACCGGGACCCCCGCATCCCCCCGAGCCCAACCCAACCCCAACCCATCCCAAACCCATCCCCGACCCTAACCCTGCCCCAGCCCGGCCGGGCCCCTCCCCGGGCGGTCCCTGCGCTGTGCAGCCCGGCCCGGGCCCGCCGCCCCCCCCCCCCGCCGCCCGCCCCTGGGCACCGCCCGACGGGACGCCCCGCCGCCCGCTGCTGCTGCACGGGGGCCGCCCGGCGCCGCTCGCTGCGACCGGCCCCTTTCATTCTTCAGAGCATTCGTGCCGATAAATAACTGATTAAAAAGGCAAAGAACAAAAGGAAGGGGGGAGCAGCACGGGCATCCTGCCGTTGTACCTCCGCAGCTGGGACTCCTGCGCGGGCGGCTCCAAAAGACGCAAGGAGGGCGCTGAACTCTTGCGAGCCCGGAGGATGCGCCGCCGGCACTTTCCCTATAAAAATCCGGCCCGGGGGCCCTGAAGCGCTCGGAGGAAGGCGGGAGCCACGGGGCTGCCCGCAGCCCACCCCGCCGGGACCAGACACGCCGCCGCCGGGCTCGGCCGCCAAACTTTCTCCCCGCCGCCGAGGAGGCAGCGCAGGGGCCGCATGGCCGCCGCCGCCCAGCCGCCGGCCGCCGGCAGCAGCAGCAGCAGCGCGGGCCGGGGACTGCCGTGAGCCCTGCGGCGCGGCGCCATGTGGGCGGCCGGGGCGGGCGGCAGGCTGCCCTGCCCGCGGGACGCCGCGCTGCGGCGGGCGGCCTTCGCCGGCAACCTGGCGGCGCTGCCGGCCCACCTGGTGCCGAGCGGCAGGAGCGTCCGCGTCTTCATCAGCGCCAACCCCGAAGGTAACCCGGCCGCCCGGCTCGGCACGGCTCGGCTCGGCCCCGCCGCAGCTCCCCCTGCCGCCAGCAGGCCCCTCGGCCCCCGTGCCCCGGCCCCGGGGGGGGTCCTCACATCCCGTCCCCGCAGGAGCCGGGAGGATCAAGGGTCCCAGCCTGGGCCCGCGGGGGTGGTGGTGGTACTGGTACTGGTTGTGGTGGTCGTGGTGGTGGTGGTGGTCGTGGTCGTGGTGGTACTGGATGTGGTGGTGCTACTGGTTGCGGTGGTGGGGAGGCTCTTTTGGTCAGAGCAGTTCCAGTGCCATAAAGTCAGGGTCATATATTAGAACTAATTAGCTGCTGAAAGCCTTTTTTTAAGGCTTGCCTTGGTACCGGCTGTTTGCATGCGGTCCGGAGGTGTTGTCCCACCCGTAAGGATGAAGTTGCCAGAGCGCATTGCCACCCGGCGCGAGGAAACCGTAAATCAGGCGGTGGCACCTCTGACATTTCTAGCCTCTGAAGATAAGCCGGCTGTGTTCACAATTCTCTCTCACACCACCACCCACCACCGTCCCCCCCAGCGCTTCTAATTGAACAGCACTGTCACCCTTGGAGCAAACACCGCAGATCTGAAAATCATGCCTGCAATGACAAAAACGTTTGATTTCCAAAGTGAAAATTGCCTTGGCACGAATACTTAAATGAGCAAAAAAAGTGGGCATTGCACTGGCTTGAGTTAATCCCGCACCTCCAGCTCTCCCGAGTTGCTCTCGCATCCGAGATCCCTGCGTGCTTTAAGAACCCTTCCTTTAAGGAGGGCATTAAAATGCTTGCAGCTCATTGTTGCAAGCTAAGCAAAGATGTAACTAGTGATAATCAGGGAAAAAAAAAAAATGTTTAATTGACTCCGAAAGAAAATTTGTGTGAATTTTTAGAAGGGATGTTACTCATTGGAGGTGGGATTTCTGCCAGCATTCCCTCCACGGTGCCGATGCCTCCGTATTTGATGTGAATGGCATTTATCATCAGGTTAGCTTGGGATGTTGGCTGCATCCTTGCTAAGCTAAAAAAACATTGAACTCGTTCTGAAAGTGGAGTTTTGAAGCCTTGTATATCAATTTGCAGGTTTTTACCCTGGTGGTGTAATTTCCAAATTTTAACCTGAAAACACCCTGAGAGGCAGGAAATAACTCAGTTGCCCCAGAATTAGTTGTACCGGCTTCTTTGTAAGCTTGCATGGTCACAGCAATCAACACCCTCATTTCCAAAAATTTATCTGCAGCATTCCTCCTGCTTTTAGAAATGATAGTGTGGGATAGAAATTTCAGAGTGGGTACGGATTTTGATTACCGAAGTGAGACACTTGGGCGAGGAATTAGGGCTGCAAGGCATGAGGAGCAGCCATGACTATTTATTATCAGTGATAGCACTGAGGCAGAAGTATTACTAACTGCATCTGACCTTATGAAAAGACTGTATTGATAAACAAGCAAAAGTGATCTACAGCAGGAATTAGATATCACCTAGTAAACTGTTTGGCAGCAGAAGTGCTCCTTGCAAAAAATCGTGAAGAGTTCAAAATGCAAGAGTGCTGGGGGAAAGAAAAAGGTTAAATTCTTCCTACTCAGTAAAGCATCTCACATGCTCGAGCTACAGCAAACGCTTCCGAAGCCTTCCTTGTTGATTTTCAGCCCTCGGTGCCTTGGTGCCTGTTCCTCGTGGCGCTGAGTGTGGCAGGACAGAAGGAGGGGGCTGGCAGCCCCCCACCTCCATCCGCAGCTGTGCGCGGCGGTGCCGGAGGAGCTCGGGGACTAATACTGCTGCCGCTCGCAGGAAGACTTCCAACTTTGCACAGACTTACAATAATGCTTCTCTTGAATTGTATCCTTTTAATAAGTGGATATAGGAGAACTCCGATGAATCAGGGCTTGGTCCATTCTTTAAGGGCAGACTTTAGTATGACTTAAATATATTTTTATAATGCAACTAGGAAAGTGGTTATTGTTAAATAGAACAGAGATCCATAGAAAATAGATCAGAAATCCTTAAAAACAAAAAGCAACAGTGAGCATGACTAATAGGAACAGAATTACTTCATTTTACAGCCTCTTGTCTTCTAGACCAAATTCTGTGGATAAGTCAAACTGTGTTTTTCTCTAGCAATTAGCAGTATTTTCTTGCTCAAATTGTTGGCATTAATTAATCATTCTCCATGTCACTGAAGATGATTGGATCCTTGGAAACATTAAGGCTCCTTTATTATTTGAATATAAATAGGTCTGTTTTCTTGTTTCAGTAGGTATAAGCAATCAGGCATATTTTAAATACATATTTGGGCTAAGAGACATTGAAGATTTTGCTTTAAATAATCTATCGCTTGTCGTAAGATATTTTGTTTGCTTGAAGCTGAGAGGGGAAGTGAGTTACATTCGTCTGATTGTAATAAGTGCTTTCACTGTTTCCTGTCGGAATCTGTGGACTGTCACGGCAATCAGATAATGTCAGCTTATTTACTGCTCAGCAGTGCCTATGCGATGCCTTCCACTGATGTACATACAGCTCATGTTTAATCTGACAGGTGCAAACTTCCAGACAGCCCCCTCCTTACACTGAGCGGTGACAGCAGTGCTATATGGATTCGGACCATCCCAGTGACTTGTTACTACTTGAAGCAAAAAATCAAGTTGCAAAGTTTGCTGTTTTGAGATATAATGTGAGGGTAGAAGGTAATGCAAATCCTGTTTGAAACTGACACCTTCAGCAGAGTTAGGGATTTCCCTTTTGGAAATGAAGTCCTGTGAATTGGGACATACAGTCAAATTCAGACCATTTTAACTCCTCGTGGCTCTTTGGCAGCAGGGAAGTTAGCCCTTTGCTAGTTCTAGTTAGGGTCTAGTTATTGCTTCAATTAGTTAAGACATCAGTCATTTTTCACTTCAAGCTCTTTATGTTTTAGTTGGGAAGGAGCCTTTCATGTCTGGGAAGACTGTAATGTAGTAGAGAAATGAATACATTAAAGAGGGATGTGTGTAAAGCCAAATGCTACACACAGGTGGTTTCATGGACGACAGATTGATAATGCCTTAATGTATGTCCTGAGTATGTCCTGACATAGGTGGTGTCAGCCACCCTTACCTGAAAGTGTATGTAGGGCTTGACCCACACCCAGCACTTCACGTGGGAAGGATGTTGACTTTTCCATCCATTGTTCCAGCTGAACACAGTGCTCTTCTCCATGCAGGGCCTCCAAATACTTCTTAAGTCCCAGCGCAGAATTTCTTTTTTTCTGAGTCAAATTAACATCTGGGTCTTGACAAGGCTGCTTTTTCAAAACATATCGCCTGTAGCAACAGAAGCAGTTGTGTTGAGATCATGAACAAACTATGTTTTATAAGCCCTTCTAATACAGAAAGACTATGCTCATGGGTTCTGTTCCTCCCATGGCTATTTAAAGTTTCAAATATTAAAACTATTTATAAAGTTGGAGGGGTAATAATAGATTGCTGTAGTTCTTTAATGGCTCCATTGTACAAACACACTATAAAACTAACCTGTACAGCTTGAACTTCACCAGTTTCCTCTTAGACTGTCTGAGTGAGATTTCCTTGTTAGACCATTGAATGAGTTTGAGTTTCTTGAGTTATTATGAGTTGTTCAACTTGGCTTATTTTCCAGTGATATACTTAATCCAGGACATTGTATTAATTCAAAAAATACCTAGTTGGAGTAAAGCACAAATTTACATATTTTCTCATGATACATGAGGCAAAATTCTCACCTGCAGATAGCTTTGTTGACTGGACGAGGATCATTCCTATAACTGATGCCTGCAGAAATGAGTCTTACTAGTGTTTTTGTTTGGACCTATGCTGCTTTGCAGGAATTACATGTATTTTTATGCATGTTGATGTACACAGGAAAGGAAAACTAAAATGTTGTGTGCATTTGTGGTTCACTGTTAATGAACATAAGGGTGGATAACTCATAACAGATGAAGAATTGTGCGTGCTTTAGTTGCTATGTGATTGCCATATGTGATAAGAGAAAGGTATAACTTTTGATTCTTAGCATATTCCAGGCACATTATGATATTTTTACCTGAAATCTTGTGCTTCTCTTAATAAAAATATAATTAAGGCAATGGTGATGTTAATACTCCAAAGCCAGAATAATACCATTAATGATGGTCCATTTTGTCCAGCCCCAAAATACCATATGGTATCCCTGCTTGGATATGTTGCATGAAGATCTTTTTATAAAGACAATTTTATATAATCTGGGTGGAATTTATTCCTTAGCTAAATTAAAACACAGATGTTCAAGTGTATGAAATTGCAAGGGAGGTGTTGCGGAGATGTGGAGACAAATAACTCCAGGACTTTTTTTACGCAGAGTGTTAGTTCTGGTTACCTAACTTTGTACCTATTTATGGTTTTACGTGACACACATCACTGCAGTGTTTGAGAGCTACAAACCAAGTTACACTTGGAAAAAAAAATCAACACTTCTAAAGGCAAACTTGAGTAGATATCTCAGTGTTCAGGAGAGCAACATGATTCAAGTGTCTGGTTTTGGTACGGGCCCTGACTGAAATATGCCTCACTTAAGGGGCCATGTGGTCAGACACCTGAAGTTCAATAAGCTTGGAAAAGAGCTGACCATTTTCAGTATTTCTACTTCTATGTAAGCCTTTGTCTCTTTCCTCTTATGCCGCAGAACCACCTTTGTTGTCAGCATGGTTGAGCAGAAAGCAAAGTCTGACTCGCCTTCTGGTTGTAGGACCAAGTCTCACATCAGCTGTAACTCCTTTTGCGAAGCAGGGCAGGTAGATCTGAGCCAGACACAGTACTAGACAATCTTTTGCTGAGCAAGACTACCAGAAAACCAGTCATTTTCTTGCTAAGCAGCATCTGATATTGTAAGCTCCAAAAGTTTACATATTTACCCTACTTAGGCAAAAAAAAAATCAGGACTTAACATTTTTAACCGCATAACAATTATTTAAATACATTAAAAAAAAAGCGTAACATTTCATTTTCTATGGAATCATATAAACTGTATAAAATGGAATGAATGTATGTACAAAACCACAAACCTCACTGTTGTGGGCAGTTTTCAGACTTGCTGCTAGCACATGAGAACTGGGTATTTACGTTCAAAAGGCAACACTCCCAGCTGTAATACTAGCAATACTGAAGAACAGACTGGGTTTTGTTCGGTGCTGTGGTAGAAGTAAGAGCCTTACAGAGGAGTTTAGATTTTATCCAGAAGTACACTTGTAAACTTCTGGGTCTGTATGCATTTGCAGCTTAGGATCTATAACCATTTTGTGTGCCATTGAAGAAATCATATTAAAACAGAGCAGAACCTACCATTTCTTTTCTTACTTTGTAACTTTACTAATACTGTTTTATTTCTTCAGATATCTTTGCATGATTGGTTCTATATATTGTATTTATTAAACAATACATCCTTTTATTAAACAAGAATGCAGCGCAGTCAAGATGCCTGTAGGGCACTGGAGCCTGCTCTGCTCTTGGGCAGAATGGTCACCCTTGCCATGACAGGTGATGAAGAGCTTGAGGCCCATGTATTCTTGACACAGTTTGTAAGTAGAGAGAGGGAATATGAAACACGGGCACAAGTTCTGTGTGATACTAATACCTCAGCTACTAGGTTAGGTGAGGGACGACAGCAGTACGGAGTGGAGCTGTTGCTGTGAGCCTCTCCCCCAGCATGGTGCAAGACCTGGCAGATCAGAGGCAGCGATGCGCAAGCAGCATCGTGCCACCTTTCCTAGTCTGCACCGAGCAGCTCCTCTGCTGCCTGGCCAGGGGTGGCCTTCAGCTGAGCAGCAGCCTGCTGTGCAGCAGGCCAGCGGGGATTTCTACAGCTGGCTTTTAAGGAGACCACGTGTATTCTGTGGTGGGATTTATGCCCCACCAAGATGAGAACAATGTATTGCAACAGGTACGGCGTTTGGTGTCCTCTCCCTGAAGCCATGCACTGAAATAACTCCGGTTGGTAAACCTACATACATGTCTGCGTGGGCACATGCGTGTTCACAAAGTGTGAACACACAGGATAAAATCCTACACTAGACTTTAAAACACATACTACAGAAAGAAAACTTCAGATCAAGAAGTTACTGAGCTTCTAACTCAAGCCATGACAGTAGGTTTGTTCATGTGAAACAATGGAAATTTCTTTGACTTTTTCATCTGTGTTTTGAGATAGAATATCCTTTCAGGCTGCAGTCATAACTCACTACCAATATTTCGCCACCAATGATTTAAGGTTTTTATATAATGAATGTGGTAGATATAATGTAGTTGTAGACAGTCGTGTGTAAGGAATACAGAAAGTTCTGGCAGTTTTTAATGCAGGCAGTGGGGTTCAAGACAGCTGCTTTATCCCCTTACTGGAATTTTAATTAAAGAAGGATAATAACAGATAGAATTAGAAAACCCAATTTAATCATGGTTGTACCAGTGCAACTCTAAAATAACTCCACTGGCCTGATGCTAATCTTATTAATTTAGGTCTTGTATCAGAGAGAGGCTCTTACTTCCAAAATCTTTAGCCAAAAGCAGAGTAGGGCTAAATCAGTGGCAGTGGAAAGCTGGGAGTGCAGCAGGGTAACGTGGAGGGAGCCCTGAGTCTGTGCAGGTTGTGGTGTGTGTGCCGTGGTATCAGGCAACGCGACGTGCCACACGCCCCTCTTTAACACCCCGACACCACCATGATCATCTGTCCCGCATCCACCTGCTCTTAAACTGCCTCTGTGAGGACCCCCTGAGGCCCATTCGCAAAGACGAGATGCTGTGCTGTGCAGATGTTGTGCCTGGCCATCTACAGCCATTTCTGTGCGGAATCCAGATCTTGAAAAAAGAGTCTTCTTTACAGACTAGATTTAGCAAGCAAGAAAGATGAAGAAATGGCAGGACTTCCACACAGGAATAATCTAGAGCCATGCTGTTGCGTGTCAGCCATTGGGACTGATCGCATAGCTGGAGACGAGATTTCAAATCGTCAGAAACTGGAAAATGGGATTGTACAACCTGCTCGTAGCGTTTGCTTGGGTCGCATAGCTGCAGTCTTCAGTATAGTAACATGCACCTGTGGTATGGTTAAATAGTCAAAAATGTTTATTAATAGAGTCCATCTCACTCTTAACAGCAATTATGTACCTTCAGAGGCTCATCTCTGCATTGTAAATCTCCAGCTTCGTCCACCAACCCTCTGTTACTCTTCCTGAAGCAGGTATTGAGACACGTCCTCAGTGCAGTGCATGTATGATGCACAGCAGTGTTATTTATAAGATGAATATTTAGAGTGTATAATGAGTAACATTTTACAAAACATTAAGATGAAATGAGAATTAATGACTGAGAGCCCTGTCTGGACAGCCTTCATTTCAAGCAACTCCCCAGCTGCAGTGTTGCCTCTCGGCCAGGCAGTGCTGATGCCTAGACCCTTCGATGTGGTCATGTTATTTATTACAGAGCAGTTGCATTTCTGAGGAGCCACAGCACACACTTTATAAAAGTACCAAATAGGCATTCGGAAGCATAAAGAAGCACAAATTCAAAAATCAATGACAAATTAAATGGCTTGGGCAAACCCTCCAAACCCCCTCTTTAGGATGGTGGTTCCAATATATATTATCTGCTAGTTAGTATTGTTTGTTTGTGTTGTACAAGGCTGATGTCTGACCCTGCAACAGAGGCACTTCAGGGTGAACGTAACAGAAGCCCTGACACTGCCTCAGTTTGCACATGTATTCACAGGTGGTATCACTGACTGGGTTTTGTTAGGTTGAGATTACTTTTAAGATGGAGAGCTATTAAATAACCATGTGGGTTTAATACTCATAGATGAGACAGTTTACCCATGGTTGTAGTTATGCACATCAGCTATTCTAAGATAAACAAGAAGCAAATGCAGTAAGATCAGACATAGTGAGCCCAATGGAGCCTGGTATTCTTCCTGACAGTTTCAGATGCACAACAGAAGAAAATGAGATCACAGGGACAAAATGACAAAGATCTTTGTGTTTAATAATCCGTGAGATCCTTTGCTTCCATGAGTTTGTCTAATTGCTTCACTAATTAGTCAATAGTCTTGGTGTTAGCAACAACCTTTGAAATGTTGGAAGTTTCGAAACAGTCTGTTGCTCACTGAAATGCCTTACCCTACTCACTGCAGTGGGAATTTTGTACGAGCATGACAGTGCATATTCAGCCAAAGAAGAGATCTCAAAATACAGAAGTGGAAATATCTGTGGAGTAGGCGTACCTAAAAACAAATCTCCCTAAGAGAGAAATTCTTTCCACAAGCATCATTGTAAATGATCCATTTTTGTCTATCTTTACACAGGGAGCAAGGTTAATTGTGAATGTTCTTATTTCCATATATGAAAATGGAGCCATACTAAGAAATAAACAAGGAAATGACGGTGTTCAATAATGTCAGGAGTCTAAGGTACAGAGTCTAATCTAAAGGAGTCCTTTGTGTCCTTTAAGAATCAAGTCTAAGGGTTATTTTATTACTAACAGTTTTCCTCACCTTTCTGTGCCAGCATGAGACATCTGGACAATCTTGCCTTACCATGATCATCAAACATAACGTGAATCATGTGTTGACTGCTTTATAAATGCTTTCCTTAAAATGAAGGATTCATCTTTTTATTTTTTCATACCTGCTGTGTTTTAATAAAGGCCGCGTGAATTCTAGAAATCAGAGGAAAAATATTTTCTTCCTTGATAAAAAATTCTGGTGGTTAGCATCCTAAAGAATAGTCTATACTGTTGTGGCAAGACTAAGTTATTTTTTCTGAAGAAAACAGCTATTTTTCTTCTTCATTTTCCACCCCATCGTATTTGCAATAGCTGAGACACCCAGACCAGTGAACAGTAAGCAGTGGCTTTCTTTTCAGTTCTCAGATTCGTTTTTAGTTACTGGTAAATGTTAGGAGAATGATGAGATCCCGTTACTGTTTGGTAATGGTCTTGATTTACTTATATATTTATTGGATTACATTTGAAAGTGATGAAGATTTATGCAGTGTTGTTGAAGCATTTCTATTTATGTGATCCTGTATTTGGCATATCAAGGCAGTAGCAAAGTCTGTATGATGATTTACTTTGAAATACAAGTTACTTACAGCATGGGATTATAAAGAATTAAGCATTCTGTGGTGAGCAAAATGAACTCAATTGAGTTACATGACATGACATTTTAACCAGAAATATGACCACCGCACCACAACAGAGGTCAAAGGATCTCAGTTGTGAGGACAGAGGACCCCAGGCAGAGGACAGAGGACTCCAGGCAGTTCTTTTGTTATGCAGCTATTTATTGTTTTGCAAATCCTAGAAGAGGAGGCTGGAAGGGACCTCTTGTGGCCTTTGGATTTCTCCTCCAGCCTGCGGCAGGCTCAAATATACCTGTGCCATTTCTCACAGAAGATGGTCTTAACTTTTCATGACAGCTCCACTGTCTCCACACGAGTTAAGGAAATACACAGGAAAATGGACTATGCAGCTGCACTGTTTCTTCCAGAGTAGTACTGGTAGTGCTTATAGCAACATGTACAGGCACAAAATAGGCTCATTAGTCAGTAAAAACTACCAAAGATTAAAAAAAAAATCCCTGAAAATTTCCTTGCTTAGAATGAATTTCATTAGCTTTCACTAGTGAATGTCATTATTCATAAATTTTTCAAATCCAGTTCCTGCCTGTTCATTATTTTACCGTGTCAGAAAGCTGGTCTATGCATCCGAGCAAAATATAGATAATAATATAAAGCAGTAATCTGCCATAAAGGTTATTTTACCACAGGTATATGTCTTGGAGTGGACTGCATGTTTCAGGTGAAGCTTTCCCTCAGTTGAGGCATTTTTGAAGTACCTAATAGCTCCTGTTACAGCTTTTCCTTTGATGGGTTCATTTACGAATGGGAATAGAAGACTCATTTACAGGATTTCTCCTATTTAGCTGATGATCTGTTCTTACCTAGGATCTTCATAATATTTGGGATTCATATCATTTTGTCAGGTCTGTAATCAGTCAGTGAGTTCAAAACATTTTTTCAAAAGATAATGGAAGATGTGTGTAGAAAAGAGATCATCATGTGTTCTTCCTTCCTTTAGAAAACAGGTAAAAATGATCTCCTACACACCACCTGTTTTAATTATAGATATTCTGTTTTATGCTTTCTATAATCAACTGTGCATAATACTACGTAATTCCATTGAGCACTTCCACCGCTGGTGTATTATTCTAGCATTAATACCACAGTCAGCTCCTCATAGTCATTATGCAAATTCAGAATCATTTCAAATAAAATATATGAGATCCCAAGTTGTGGGCTCAATTGTGGTTAACCATATGTGGGTGCAGAAGGAAAATACGACTTGCACATTGTCTTTTTATCTATTCTGTGGCCAAGGTACAAATACCTTCACAGGTCGTATTGAAGACTGTTAGTGTCTGGCGGTGCTAGAAATGGAAATGAAGTCGAGTCCATCCTTTCAACCATCTTCCACACAGCTATTGAGAGTATAGCATCATAAAAGATCTTTATCCTCCTTTAAAGGTCATTGTGGCTCATGGGGTGGTATCCATCAAAGTTCTCCAGTCAAAATATTCCGTGTGAATAGGTCGGTGTGCATCTCAGTGCTAACTGCTGTGTTTCTTTCAGAACTCCTTCTGTTTGTAATGGTTTTCCTGTCTGTTTCAAAGAACTTTAGGATTACAATGCCTCCGCTTGTCTTACGCTTCTGCACAGATTGTGAGTTAATGGGATTGTTTTCTGTATGGCAGACATAACATTTATGCTCACATCATTTTGACACAAAGGGGCTTAGTAGAAAACTTGAATTGGTGTTATGTGGAGCAATGAATGTGCTGCATGACATTCCTGCTGCAGTGCAGTTACGATGTTGGGGGGGGGAGGGGCACAAAATCCCCATAGCAGCAGAGGGACTGAATGCGCCAACCTGTGTGCAGAGGCATAACCATCTGTGTGCCTTCTTTACGTCCCCTTGACTTACTGCAAACAGGATCATTGTGAAAAATACACTCGGAGTACTTTCACGTTCCCCTCTGTAAGAATAATAGTTAATATTCATATCATTATTTTCAAAATAAAAACAAAAAGCTGGGAAAGACAGCTCAAGTCATTCCAAAGCACTAGTTTGGAAGGCAGCCTGGAGTTTGGTCACTGAGTAATTAACTTGGTATGCCACCTCTGGATGTTCTTCAGTTGTTATTTTCCTAATCGTACTTGTGAAAGGTAAATAAATACCTCTGGGAGGTGTTTGAGAGAAGTTGAACTTAGTTGTTTTGATTACCTCTTCTCAAAAGGAGCAAGTGATTGGTACACGTACTGTTCTTTTTCAGTTGCTAACTCAAGATTATTAAAGTACAAATTTGCTCTTATCTTAATATGTCATCAACTAACTGTGGGTAGCAAGAAAAATTAATAAAATCAGGGAGAAAACAAAATCGAGTCACAAAAATAGTGGCATCCTAAAAACAGATGCATTCGAAAAATATTAAAAACTACCCTTCCAGCTAGATTATATAATCTTTGCAAAAGATCATGCCTAGATGAATCATGAGAATTGGGAAGGGGGAACGGAGTCAGTCCATCCTGCTGTGTCTATCAGTCGCTGGGTGCCTTCTGGGGCTTGCACCCCCCGTCCTGGGTCTTGGTGGCCGCTGCTGCAGGCCCTGCCTGGAGCTCTCAGCCGCAACGCTGGGTGCTGTCGTACGGCACCGGCACAGGAGTGGCTGTGGCATGGCAGAACCTGGCTGTGTGCATGGGACAAGGGCAGGAGAAACGAACCAAGATGCTCTCTTCTAGACAAGGCGTAGCTGAATTTTGGCACCCCCCTCTCGCCCAGGCCTGTTCTCTTGCAGCTGCTCCCCCTTGCTGGCAGTGTGGGATAGTTTCTTCTTCAGTAACTGCTTCTGCCGCAGCCACGTACTGCTCTTGATGTGCTGTGATGTTACTTGATAGTCCTCTCTGCGTACTTCTGAGAACTGCTGCAGAGAAAAAACTCCTGCTTTACTGATGTAGGCTTAGCTCCCCAGCAGTGAGTCTCACTTCTGTGGGTATGTCAGCGCCCCTCACTCTCGAAGCCACGCAGTCGGCCAGGTTTGTCCGCCAGGCTTTCCCAGCCGGCCCACCAGACTACAGCCACGTTGCAGTGACCCAGGGCACGGCCATTTTCTCCAGCCTGGGGAACTTCAACAGCAAGTTCAGAGAATAGAGGGAGCAGCTTTACCAAAGGCCTTGTAGGGCTCGTCCATAGCCTTATGGTGCCAGGTGTAAAGCCACACAGGAACGTTTATTGGAATTTCTTCAAAACGAGATGTGCTTAATGGGCCTGTACTGGTCTGTGCCATGAATATATGTGTGGCACTTGCTTTCACTTGGTTTTGGTTTTGTTGGTTTTATGGCTCTCCTGTTTCATGCCTTCTCAAACGCTGCAAAGTAGTATTTTGTTTGCCTCCAACACTCAAATCTGCAGGGTGGGTAGGAGACTAAATGTCTGTGAGATCCCGCGGTCCTATCGATCGCCACCGCATCCTTCCCTCAAGCACTTCGGTAACATACCCTGATCAGTTTCTCTAGGGTCTAGTGATGGCAGAAGGAAACAGTACAGCTATCACTGCGCACACAATTTAATTGTTAAAAATATTTTCCACTATTGTACAGTTGTCTTTTTTTCCTGTTTTGTAGGTAATTCCATAACTTTTTTTTTGTTATGATGAATGAGTAGGATTTTTGCATATATCTTTGTGACTGCACTGGTCCTTTGGATGTGTTCTGTTACGCAGCTTTGCGCAGCTCACTCAGAGTTCCTCTTTTAGATTTCAGAAGTTTTTCTTTGACATTAATTTTGATTATAGTTGCAAATTCCTGTCCTTGCAGGCTTTGCTGTTTTCCACTGCTTAGTTGTAATAAGCTTTGGTGTTCTGCAGAGGTAATTTTCAGACTTAATTTTGGTGTCTCTAAATGTGCTGTGTCTTCAGTTTCTCCTGTCACATCATTTAATTGTATGACAATAATTGCTTGTAAATTGTCATGTTTTCAAGAGCCTTTCCTAGTTTGCATTATTAAATGAAAGAATGAGGTTTTGTTGAATTCTTCCACTTGTGCAGTTTGCAGAATGCAGCATTCTCCCTCCTGGAGAGATTCTGCCTTCAGCCCATGGTGCTGCTAAAGCTCCCACTGTGCTTTGGCATCTGCATGCAAATATTTGCATTTGCACGGTTTGCTACACGTCATTTCTGAGGGATGTAAGGATGTAAGGCACCCAAGCTACAATCCAGGAACTGTTTGCACAGTCTGGAAAGGATTGCTGGGCAACTTCTTTCTTTTTTTTTTCTTTACTTTAAGAACAAGGAAGGGCAGCTCTGTCCCCCAGGGGTAATGTGAGGTTGGTTGTAAGGTTAAAATTCAGCTTCAGAGTCTGCACCAATACCATACCCACTAGATTTCATGTTTATTTACTTTTTTCTTTTTTTTTTTAATGAATCAAAGGGTTTAATCCAAACTCTACGGGAGTCAGTAAGACATCAAAAGGTGCAGGATTCCAACTTGTGCCACAAGTCTAGAAACTCATTTAGGATTCACTGAGACTAACAGATCTTTCCATTAACTTCACTGACCTTTGGATCAGGCTCCAAATTTATTGCGTTTAAGCATATTACACTCAGAACTCTCTGAAACTAACATTTGTTTTACATTGGAACATTATCCTGTGTGAATTATCAGTATACTCGTGTTGAAAGGCTACTGGTATTTGAATGTAGGAACAACTTTTCCCTTCTGTCATGTGAGTTCCATACTGATATTTCCCCTAAATTCTGTATTTTAACATGGGTCTTGACCTCTTTTATTTTACTAATTGCCTCCTTTTTTAATATATATTAACTGACAGCTGGGTGTTATTGCTAAGCCAATAGGTGGCACTGGTTAATCACATTAACAGTCAAGATGCAGGGTATTCTCTAAGATGTCACTGTGAAGTGTAGCCAACTATTAAAGTGCATATTTTAAAAATTAATAAATAAATGTTCTATATATGTTTTAAATTTGTCATCTCACAGAACTGATAGAAAGGAAAATTTCAAACAAATATGTTTAAAAACTGATGTCAGTAAAATGGGCCATTGTTTGATGTGGGGCTAAAAAAGAAGAGCTAATAAAATCTGATGTTGATCACAAATTTGTAGGCTCAACCCTGTCATTTCTTAACAATTGAGAGACACATTTCAGTATTACTTGCTAGTTTAATGTTGTTTTCCATTACTTCTACTGACGTGAAACCAAGTAGCCATTCCTTTGGGCTCAAATGCTCAGCCTACTGTTGTATTTCGATTTATTTTTTAAGAACTGTGAAGGTTGAGGAGAGGGAGATGCCACCAATGTTATTATACAATAGCCAGGTGGCTAGAGCGCTAACCCATTCTACACCCCCCATCAGGCCATGTTAGGACAAGCAGCTGTGTGCAACACTGCTGTAGTGTTGCAGTGTTTCGCTAGTCAGAATTTGGAGAGTTGCAATCCGTTGTGGTTTTTAGTTTGGTTAATGAATGGCCTTCAGTCTGTCCATTTCCCTCTTTGGAGACCTGGAGGTAGAGACCTGAAGCTTGGTGGTGGTGTTTGGGAAGGGGACGCTGGAAGAAATAACCTAGACCAATCTGTTCCCTTCCCAGTCTACCTAAACAGAGTCCTGGGGAGCTTTGCATGCCTATTGTAATGTTCTCTACACACAGAAATCCCACGGGAAGCAAATGTCAACAGTGTTTAGAGTTAATTTTCTATGAAGTTAAGGTGCTGGGAAACTCAAGTCATTTTTCTCTCTCTTAGCAGCTACATGATTCAAACTCATTGTTTGCAAAGTGCTCTGAGATTCTCAGATGAAAGGCACTATAGAAATGCAAATGACTTATTATTATGGTATTATTTTCAGAGACAAGGTTTCCATAATATTTAGGGACATTTGTTACCTATTGCTATTCAAAGCTGTTAGTTACAGGGGTAATACACAATGCTATTGTGCAGTATTAGTAAAAATAAAAAAATAAAAAAAGGCAGTTTAAAAGGAATAATTCAGTTGAATAGTTGTATGTGACAAGAGCACACTAGCATTAAGAGGTTTGGCAGCCACTTCCTTGCTTGGTATGGCTGCTAAGTAATTTTTAACGTTATTTGCATCATATCCTTAGATAATTCTTGTACAGAAATTCTCACTGCAGTTAGTAGACAAAGGTTATAAAACACACATTTTTAATAGTGTAATGCATTTAAAAATTCCCATGGCAAGAATCCATCCTACCCACCCAGCAAATCTAAGCATTTAGAATGCTTCAAGGAAGAGAATAGAAGGTTTCTTAGTGGATATGCATTCAGGACTGCTTACAAGATGTCCTCTGCTCATCCAGGGTTTCAGACCTCTGTGGATGCACAACAGATCCCAACACTGTGTTAAAATAAACAAATTTGTGTGCATTTACACCAGCAACTAAGCTAGCAAAGAAGTAGGCTTTGAAAGAAATGAGGTCAGGATCTCCATGCAAGCTTTGGTACCAATGCACTGCAAAGTGCTGGGACACCGAGCACAGAGAAATGACACGGGGATTGTTTCTTGGGTGTATACAAGGAGCAAGCAGCTCTTCCCTGGGTGACCAGAGGTGTAACAATACCATGCAAACACACAGTAACAGGATGGGGCTGAACAGGATGGGGCTGAACGTAGGGGCTCCCTACGGAGCTGTGTCAAGCCTTGGTTGGAGGGAAGTCGTGGTGGGACTGCAGCCCATGCACATGAAGCAGCCTTTCCATTGCTGTGGCTTGACTCTGACCAGTACAACCATCAGTGAGAAGAGAGGCTGGGCAGCTTGCAGTCTGAGGGCAGAATAACTGGTGCTTGCAAAGACACACTTTCACAGGGCTTCAGTGTTAACTCCTGTTCACTTGCATATATGTTTTGGAATTTCCTTCAGCTGGGCTATTTTCCATGACATATTTTATCCCAGAGATTAATGTTCGGCAACTGTTTGTACATACACATCATCTGTTTACTAACATGAGAATGTAATATGTACTTTCCCTATTAAAAATAAAAGTGAAGTGACTTCAATAGGAAAACAGCTTGTGTTTGAAGGTCAGACTTCAGCATGGAAATAGTTCACACTGAGAAGCAGCACCCTGGAGTACTGTAATGAAAATTGGCAGTGATTTGACTGAGCTGCAAGCCTTCAGAAATCACACCTCATACAAACAGTCCTGCTTAAACAGTGATTGCCTATTATTTAGCAGAAAGGCTATAAATGTGTATGTGGCTAATTCGTTGCTGTCCTCCAAACTGTAATGGGGATGCATCAAGAGCAGGAGGGCCCTGACGGTGGTCTCAGCTCAGCATTCAGCTTTGTCAAAGCATCTGGTTTATAAGGGTCTCCAGTAGGTCTAAACTCACTGGAGCCAGCTGTCGTTTCTCATTGCCTATATAGCATGTCAGAAAGAGCCTGTCTTCTACTTAAAAATAGTCAAGAAAAAAATAAAACAGATTTCAGATCAGCTTTCTAATCACGAGCACTGACAAAAGGTTAACTCTGCAGCTGAGGCAAAGTGCAGGACAGGTGGGCAGGACAGCGTGGCGGTGGACTGGCTCATGAGGCAGCAGTCAGCAAGAGCTAGCACCTGTAGGAAAGGTGTGGGTTCACCAAGACACTGTCTTACTTGGGACAGTGCCATTTTTGTGTTTGATAGAACACTGGAGATGAGCTTAGGGTTATTATTTTTACGTCTTGGTTTACGATTTTGCAGATACAATTTCATTACCACAGTTTGTTGTGGGCTATCATTTGGATTTCAGAGCATCCGCATTACCATTAGAAGGTGCATAAAGCTTGTCTCGCAGCTCCTGTCTCATGTTGTCTGCTAGAAGGATGTCATTCAGCTAATCCGTTCATTTGTAGCAGCAGCCTGGAAGCTGGAATTTGCCTGTGTGACATTCTTGTTGTTGGGAACTGCCAGCTTCACAGATTTGCTGTCACTGTAAATCAGGTTAGATTTTATTTAATTAAACCGGCTTATCTGCCATCCATACTAATTACTGTAGCTTCTCTTAACTAGATGCAATTCTGTTTCCTTAAAGTTTCACAAATTATGAATACAGCAATTCTTCGGTTTCATTAATGTAGTCACCCGACTCAAAACTCCAATTAAATAAGCACATTCCATTAAGAGTTGGAGGTTGGGATTAAAACACAGGATGGCTATGCTGAGTGTCTTATCCAGAAGACATTTCTAGTTGAAGGAATGTTTTATCTCTCTTTATGTGATTTTAGGGTATTAGAAATGTAGCACTGCTCTTACAGGGTGCTGTTTCATTTTCCGAGCAAGCCTCTACAAGTGATGCTGCGGGGAACAGTACCACGTTCTGAGACTGGAGCCGGTGGGGTTCTGCAGGGAGGGTCCTGGGGATGGAAATGGAAAGCAGCAGAATGCAGGCTTATCTGTTGTATACCTATAACAGTGTATTTTCCATCTATCATTCAGTCACATCTCTTAATTTCTGCCTTTTCTCAGTAACATATTTTTTTTGTTCCTGCAGCTTAGCTGATATTATTTCCCTAGTAAGACTGTCTTCTGTCATGCTCCTCATTTAAGTGCATATAGTGATGGTGAATTGGTGCTTTCTTAACAATAAGCTATAGTTGTGATTAATTTCTCCTTACAATGGGGCAAGAATCATTTTTGGTTTTGCTCAGTAGCTGAGTAGTAAGCCGGTTTTCAACAAAGTTTATTCTCCTCATTTGTGAAGGTATGACGCACTGTGTTTTGGTAGACTTGGGTGAGAAAAAGTGCCTGTGTTAAGGCAAAGAACACAGAATATATCATCTTGTATCAATGGTTGATCTAAGGGCCTCAGTAGCTGTGAGGGGAAGAAGAAAAAACATGAAGTATGTGAAATGAAGAGAAGTACACGGGTAGCTTTTATGATAAGTTACAAGCAACACTGTGCAGTACAATGACTCCAGCCAAGTACTGAGAGAAGTTGCTTTGGAGCAGAAATAGCACTGCTGCGTCGGCACACTGCAACCCTCAGGCTAATTAGCCTTGTTAGCTGTGTACTACATCCTGTAAGAAAAGGTTGACTTAGGCACTAGGGTATGAGAGAGAATTAATGACTGTGGATGCCAAGGAGGGAGCAACTCATCCATCCCTCGTGCTCATTTACGCAGCTCTGGGCTGTAAGCGTTGGTTTTTGCACTCTTTTCCTAAACATTTGCAGGATGCATCCGTGTTCATCCAGATCTGGAGCACATTTCTGAGGTCATCACCATCTAATACACTTCGACTCACATCATAGAGCAGTCTTGGTGCATGTGAACTCATTTTTTTTGGATGAAAAAGACGTACAGGTCTGAAGTACTCCAAGTACTTGTGGGGGTTAAACTCGAATGGGGTTGAAATCCCCTGAAACAGGGAGCCCAGATGACTAAGCCAAACCCATGGGTTTTTCTGAGAGACTGGATTGCTGGTTGCAAGAGGAGCTCAGGAGGTCATCTTGGCTAACTTCCCTCTTGAAAAGTGCTGCCAGCATCAGCTCAGTCAGCCATGGGCTTGTCCAGTTGAGTTTTCAAAAGCTCCAAGGACAGAGAGTCACAGCCTCCTGGACAGCCAGCTGCAGCTTCTCTTAATGTCCACTTGAACTTCCCAAGCTGTAGTACATCGTTGTTGCTTTTGTTGTGCTGACACTGCCAAAAAAGCTTGGCTCCACATCTTTGTAGCGGCCCTAGAAGCAGCTGTAGGCTGGGACTAGTTCCTCCTTTGCCTGAACAAGGCTGGATCCCTCAGTCTCCCCTTGTAGGCCGTGCGTTTGGCCCCAACCACCTCAGTAGCCTCTCCAATTTCCTTCACATCCTCCTGCTTTGGGGTGCCCAGAACTGGCTGCAGCACCCCTGGTGTGGCCTCTCCCGTGCCAAGGAGAGGGTAATAACTTCCCAAAAGGGAAACAAGGAGAGAGGGGAAACAAGGAGACCACGCTTCTCATGGCAGCCCAGAACAGGGTCTGCCCCGTTTCCAGTGTTCACTTCGGACATAAAAGAAACTGCACTGCAGATTAGGATCTTCCCTTGCGCGGTGCGCAATGGAGCAACATGACATACTTCTGGACCATTCTTTGTCTTCAGAAAACCTTAGCATGTTTAGTAGATTTTAAAGCTAGAAATCATAAATACGTAACATCGTAATTAGAGAGGATGCTTTATGAAAACTGCCACACCTCTGGCTTTTTTCCACATCAAAGGTTTGTGGAGGAAGTGTTGTGGTAAATCAGATTGAGTGGATTAAGCTTGCGGTTGTACTTTTGAGCCTTTGTGGTATAGCCTTTTTACATGAATGCAGATTTCACAAGAAATAATTTCTCTGGAGGTGTTCTGTATTATTTTCTGTTTATAAAGAACAATGGTATTTTTACCACACATTTGTGAAATCCATAATCTAATTCAGTACACTAAATTCTTAATCTTCTCGGTATTTTAGTATACCTCTGAAATATTACACAATCTTCTAGAACTGTCAAAATAAAAAAGAATATAAATCTGTGGCCTTGGGTTTGTGAACAGACCCGTGACTTTAAATGTATCGACTGTGGCTGTGATAAATAAAACATTATTAGACTTGAACATGTCTTTGGTTTACAACAATATGGGACTTGTTAAATTAGTTTTAACCTATTAGTTTGTTTCAGTGTAGTTATAGAAACATTGCTTTAACTGCAGTAGATGTTCTCCATCATTTTTAAGTTTGCCATTTTTTTTGTATCATGCAGCACTTGGAACTAGTGGTTTACAACAGTTGTGTTTTATTTGTGAAAATAACTTAGCAACAGTGTCAGCCCTCTGTGTCTTAACGCAGGCAACACTGGCCACAAGCTTGGCCTAGTAAAATCCATCACATACCTTAATCTTATCTGGAGAGACAATAAAATTTATTATCTATACAATGTCTAATTACAAAACAAATCTACCTCAAATCCGACTGGCTGTTTCTTGAGTGGCATGTTTTATAAGAATCTGTTCAGACTAACTTGGACAGACAGAATGTAGTAATATTTTTGGCACCCTATTACGATATTGTACTTTATTATCAAAATCCGTCATTTTGCATGCTGAGAATAACATGATGTCAGAACTGCACATTTAGTATGCTATCAGGAATCACCTGGAACAAAAAATACCATAAGTAAGATGCTATTATTTCCTTCTGCCTTTTAAGGTACTATCAGGTTGAAGTTGTTGAGGAAAGTGATAGCATTTTACACAATGCCATTAACAAATGTTATTAGCTAATTTCTAAGTGCAATAGTTGGTTTCATCTTTGGTGTATCTCTTTGTTTTATGTTTCTAATTAGTAAAATCCAACTTCCTAAAAATTAAATTGAATTCAAACTGATAAATTTTTATTAAATGAATCAGCTGCACTTTACTGAAATATACACTGCATATGAAGGTAGGTGTTAAACCTGATGTTGCACACATAAATGCATTTATGTGAAACAGAACAAAGTACAAAGTACTCTTTTTATGTGGATAAATCAATATCTCTGACTGAAAGAAGATAATTCATATAAATATTGTTAGTAACATCTTTTTCCCAACACAGATACAATAGCAGAAAGGAATGCCCTGAGAGAGCACGTGTATCCTAAGCTGAGAGAATTCTGCAGGGAAAACTATGGCCTGGAGTTTCAGGTAGGTTTTATTGAATCTTGCATTATGATAAATACTATTTCTTGCAATTAACTCTGTTTAGAATGTATAACATTTCTGAATATTGTAATTGTTGTCTTATCAGTGTTAAAATAGAAAATTACAAGATGTGTATTTCATATATATGAATTGTACTGTATTGATGTACTCAAACTATCTTACAGGCAGATTTGAGGTAAATCCAGAACAGCTGAAAAAACTGCACAGTTTTACAGCATAATATCTCACTGTTGGTACAAGCAATGCAGCAACCAAGTGACAACTTTCACATTAGAAACTTAATCAACCAACCTTCATTTTAACTATTTAAGGATAAATAATATCAGAGCTGAAATGCTGTGCTCTGATTCTAGAAACCATACTAAAGTTAATGTCATCCCTGCAATATATTTTTAATTTCATGTCATCAGCATTATATTTCACCATCTGCATAGTCCCCTAATTGTTTTAGCTACTTACCAGTTTGTCTTCTACTCTAATGTGAAAATGATTTAACCAGGTGAGTATTGAAAATCTAATTTTAAAAAATTAATTGAATGTGGAATATTTCAACAGAATTCCTATTGTGTTTATATACTATGGAATTTGCTTTCTTTAGTGTCAATCATAACATTCCCATTGCTTCATTCGATTCAAATTTTCCTTTGTACTGTGGAAGACACATACACAAATTTGGTAAGAGCTAATTAGTAAAAAAAAAAATACGGTTACATTTGATTTAAAATGCACGAGTTTGGCATCGCAGTTACATTACTGATGGTTTTAAGTCAGGTATATTCTCATTCACAGTCCAGTAAGGTCTGTCAGACCCATTTATATCAGTGTGCCTTGAACTTTCTCTGTTAAGAGAAACAAATGCAGCATGCAATGTTGTAAAAAGTTTGTTTTTTTTTTCAAAAAATATGGTTATAAATCTTCAAGCCTTCTTCACATGTTAATGTTAGCATCCAACCTCACTGACCCCAGAAACTCAGCTCTCCCGAGTATAGCATACTTGACAATGACTATTGCCTTTTAGATAGCATCCTGTTCCTCACAGTGTGTTATTCCTGATGTACATGCAGCTGGCTTTTAATCAAAATAACAAGTTCTTGAATTAGGATATTTGGTCTTAATTCCCCGAGTCACAATGGAGTTGCTGAGTCTGCATGGTGGTAAATTCCAGAGTGATTTCTGATTATGGCTATAAAAGAACTTCCTCTGAAGGTCCTAGCTCATCAGCTGATTGGGGAGCCCCAGGTGCAGTGGGACATGCAAGGAATATCAAAAGATACTGAAATAATAAAACATTTCTCTCCTGTTACTACCACGTGATATTCATGGAAAATGCCAATATAAACTCTCTCAGCATCTTAATTTCTCAGTCATCTTTGAGAAGACCTGTCAGGGAGAGGAGGGAAATGTCTCTTCTGAACAGATCATAATCCCAGGAATTCTTAGTGGGAGAAAGCATGTCTGTCTTCAGCTGAATTGTAATGTAGTCTCTAGGGGAGGAATAATTAAGTTTACTCTAGTTGATATTCATGGAAGCAAATTATTTTATCATATAGTTTCAACACCAGGAGAATCCATATGTGATATGAGGTCTGAGAGACAGCTCCACTGACACATATCTGGAAACAACTAGAAAGTTATCACATTACTGAGGGAGCGAAGTAGGAAAACTTGAACCCAAAATTACCAAGGGAAAATAGCAAAGTATTCTGCAGGAGGCGCTGAGGTAGGCTTTATCAAAACATGTTTTTCTGCCTTTCCTATTCCTGATGGATTGCGTTTCTTGTGTTAGCATGCAAAATAAACACTGCAGATTTTAGTGCAGTGGTGTCCAGAAAGTACCAAGTACTTTTCAGTTACAGAGATGCATTTATATTTCTCCTTGCAGACCAGAACACATAACTTTGCATCCTGTTACACGATCCTGTACTGAATGAACATGAGCAACCTCAGGGGTGACTACCACAAAGGCATTACAATATAGGCTGTTCCGAAAACACCTTCTGCATGATAAGTCATGACCTAAGTGAAATGCATTCCAAGACGTTCATTGCTCCACCTACCACTGAGTCATCTGGCTCCACTGATAAGTGCTGCAGGTGGTGCAAGGCATGAGATCTGTCAGGCATCCTAAAGTTGGTGGGAGCTGTTGGGGAAGATAGCCGCCTGTGTGTAGAAGCAGAACAGAATGTGTTAAATTCCTCTATGGATTTGATTGCTCAGTGCACTTCCTTTTCTATTGAATCAGCAAATACTGCTGAAAAACAGGTATTGGTTAAGACAGAAAGTTAGCAGAGAAACATGCTTCCAGAATGCATGGTATTTTGTACCTGGAATGTGGTATTTTGGGGGCATGGGGGAATACAGAGTGGTTAAAGAAAGTAGTTGTAATAGAAACATTTTGAGGATAACTAACAGTAGTTAATTAACAGCGTATTATTCTTTTCTTCTTGGGAACAATGGGCTGTTTCAAATCGTTTTCACTGTGTGATGCATGTGTGAAGAAAGTAGTCTTTGCATGAATTAAAACTTCTAGTGTCTGTAAGCAGTCAGATGTGATAGATAAAATTATTCTATTTAATTAGAGAAATCTATGAAACTATCAGATTTGTAGGACAAAAGCTAAAACAAACAAGGGGAAGCACTGAATTGTGAATGAGAAGTCTCCATTAGGTGACTTGTGTGGAACTAACCTCGAGCAGTGTCAGCCCATCTTGTTGCACTGGCTTTTGCACAGAGCACTGGTTGTCATCTCACCGTGACAGCCTTACTGAATGTAAGAGTGGGGTCAAGTTCTTCCAAGTGTAAGTAAAAATATACTTCAACATCAGACACAGCTGTCTTCCTGTTTCATTTCTATAATTTAGTAAATCCTATTTATTTTAGTTGGCACAAAGAATAACTGATAAGCTCCTTCATTTGAAATTGGTGGTGCCTTCAGAGGTTTGATGGCTAAAACATTTCTTTTTGCAGGACAAAATTATAAGACATTAAGATATTATGCACCAAAATTAATGTTACCCAATAAAAATAATCTATAACCTTATAACACTTGGAAGGCAGGTGCCGAGCCCCTACAATATACAATATCCCGGAGAATTTCCTCTTCACATTTACAGTGTTATCAGATTTCTGAACAGTTAATTAAAATATAAATTGCCTTTATGTTTCAGATGAACTTAAGCAGCACAATAAATTTCTTCAACCACTGATTCAAATGTTTTTGACTGTATGCTAAGACGCTCTAATTTTATGACTAGAATACTTAAGCTCTATCGTACATCATTCAAGTAATCAGACAGCTGAATACAATATGAAGTTCAGGAATGAAGTCATGTAGATAAATAACAGACAGGAGAGAGAAAGCAGAGAACACTTTTTTTTCCTAATCAGATTAAAAGCGAAAGCGCAGAGAAGAAAGCAGTGAAAATGAGGGAGATAGGAAGGCTGTTTGAGATGTGATTTTATAAAGCAGAAGACTCTTGTTCCAACAAAATTTTGGAACAGAGTGTCTGTAAAAAATAAAGATGCTAAGTGTATTTTCTTGGCAGTGTAAGCTACAATGCATTTATACTTAGTGCTGTTTCACTCATGATCAGTAGTATATCACCTAGTGTGTTTGGCAACAGAGCTCCTACTCCAGCAAATGCTGACACAGGTCCCAAACTTTGCTGCCTGAAATAACCAACAAGGCTGTTGGTAGTAAAATTAAACACGGGCATAAATAGTTCTAGGATTTAGGTCTTAAACCTTGTCATTTATTGTTATGAGAAATTTTCCAAGGAGATTAACCAGCTATACACTGGTGAATTTTACATCAACCCACTGTTAGCTCTTACATTAGATCTTTGGGCTGATTTTTTGATCTGTTTAGCCAACAATCAGTGTTGTGTTTGTGTTTCTCACAGCAAGAGCAGGGTGCTCCCACAGTACAAATAATATTATAATAAGTAATATTGTGATGTATTCATGTCTCAGTACAATTTTGAATTTATTTTTTAAAACTGACAGTTTGGACTTCCTTGTACAAGGTACATACATAATGTAAACTATCAACAGCAGCTTAAACTAGGGCATAGTAGCATGTACCATAAGTTTTATTTCAAAATTTATAAATGCATACCTATGATCCCTATTCTTTTAAATTCATTTGTCCACAATAATAATTCAGCCTCTTAGTTAAAATGTGTAGTAAAATCACACTTCATCACTTAATTCCTTTAAATAAGTTTAACATCCCTATTCCAGTTTCTGTCAGGAGTTTGTTTGCATCCCATTACCATCACAAAGCTGAGTCTGCAGCTATAAATGAAAGGCTGAACAGCAAGCTGTCTGCCATTGCCTATCTGTACAATCTTTGCTTCCAAAGTAACAAAGACCAGCCAACAAAGGAAGCACGATATTACAGAACTGCACATATTCTTTCTTTTGAGCCATGCGCACAGGATGGTTTTATATCCTGTGGCTACAAGTGACATGGGGCATCAAGTCCTAGTCTTGAATGTGATCTACAGCAAAACTCCCATCAATTTCCGTGAAGCCAGGATTTTATCAGTGCTTTTGTCATTATTCTTACCTATCCATTATATGCAATCTAGTAGCAAATAGAGACTACATCAAATCACGATCTTGTCATGCTAATCTCTTCACACAAATATGAATGTAAAATGAGAGCCTGTCCCAGTCCTAGAGTGTACTTACAATCTAAACAGAAAAAAAATCTGTGAGGGAAAATAGAGTCTCAAATTGTTACTACTTAAGGAAACCCTGCCAGCCTACATGAGGACTGGATATAGATCTCATTGCCTTTCACAGCACTGCAGAGCAATGGCTAGCAGTACACAACATGCTGTCTAAGTTAATTTTTAATCTGTTAAGTAGAAAGAGCATATGATACATTAACAATGGTACATATTATTATTTTCCAGGTCATAGACTTATACTGGGGAGTTGAAGCAGACGAATGGGACAGTCCTGAGCTGCAGAAGACTCGCATGAAGTTGTTAGAAGATTGCCTGAAAAGTTCTGCAGGTCCATGTTTTGTTGTGGGTATAAAAATAATGTTTTCCTTTACAACAATAGCAGCTTATTAGCTATCCTAACATGCGCGATTCAGTATCAAATGCATTCTTTTCTGCTTGCTGAATATTTGATATTCCTCACTGTACATTTGCTATACTGCAACCACCAGTTTCCCTATACAGAACTGGGAAGGATCTTTCATGAGCAGTCCCTATAGCAAGATGTGTTTAAAAACCACCAGATGTGATTTTACTACCACCACAGCAGCAGAAGACAGACTGCTTGTGTAAGGAGGCCACTGCTAATTAATTCTTGGCACTTCTCAGACATGCATTATTGGCTGGTGTAGAAGGACTTAGCTGTAGAAGCGCAGCAGCAGGCAAGAGCTATCTGCTCTCATCTGGGTTTTGCTGTTTTGTGTGGTAAGCCCAGGACAAGTTAGGATGCCATGTATTAGTGTGTGAAAAGACTGGAGGTCAGAGACAACCTGAGGAGAATCTGATTCTTTGATTTTTCCTGCTCACTGCCTTCTCTTCGTTGTTGCCAGACTACTGCTTTTAGATTCTTAAGAGTCAGTAAAACTGACAAAAAGGATATATTTTCAGTGGCTGTTTTTATTAGGCATAAAGGAGAAGCCAAAACACTTTTACAGAAGTGCATTATAAAGCCTTACCTATCTCTTTTAATATCAGAGGTATCTTTCCATAGATGAACCTGTTGTTTTATATCAAGCTCAACAGACAGTTTTCAGCTATTCCTCACAGCTTCTTCAGCTGAAGCAATTTGAATTTATGAAGTCATGCCAAACACCACATAGGGCTGAATAACTGAAAGGCACTGACAGTAGACTGTATATAATCCTGGTAGGTATGCTTTTCTCCCTCCCAGTGAATCATATACAATAGATTTTGCTGTCACTGATTTTGTATTAACTATACAATTCAGAATAGGGTGAATTGTTATCTCTGCTCTGCTTAGAAAGATTTGTGCCATGTTTTAAGATGAACAAAGGTCACTTGAAAAATATTTTAAGAATAGTTTGTTACAGCATGTTATACAGGCTGTATTAATTTTCAATGCATAGACAAGAAGTATACTGGCTTTTGATAAATGCATTTTCCCAGCTGTTTGGAGAGCTGCATATCCTCATTATTTGCAAAGAGTAAGGATGTTTTTCTTGAACTTTCTGGGTGGTTCTAGAGAGAGAGTCTCTCTAATGAGTTTGGCAATTCAGTGGTATGAACTGTACACGTAACAGCATCTACTAAAGTATCAAAGCAAAAGAGAGATGATTTAGGAAGAATGTTGGCTTATTTTTTATATGAGAGGTACTATGTGAAAGGGAGACTCAGAGAATGTACAAAAATTACTACAATGAGTAGGATTTGCTATGATCAGGGATACTTCTATAAAAGATAAATATTTCTATTATTCCCAAACTTATTTAATTCTTTATCAGCTGCCTTGAGTCTCCATCTTTGAGAGAAATACATGGGAGGGTTATGACATTTTTTTCTGTGCATAGTTGTAGGACTGTGGAGACATTAGGGTAAGTTTCCAGTTAAATTGTCCTCTATCAAAACTCTTCATTTGCATCTAAGAAGACAACCAACATTATTTTAACTGTTGTAATCAGACCAGATGTTTTCAAGTAATCATGCCTAATCCTGCTCAACTGATTTTGTCAGTTATTATACTGATCATTAGCAGAAGTTTTACTAAAAATGCAAGCATTTTGTTATTACAAACCTTTGTACCAACTTTCAAGGATTGGTCTGAAAGTAAAAAACAATGTTGCTTCAGTTTAGCATACTACTGACTTAGAGCAGAAAGGCACAGCATTTTTCTTTTAGCAACACCTGCAATTACCCATGTACGCTCTTAAACATGCATGTTCTGAATTCTCAGTGAAAGAAGTGTCTAAATTGCTAAATAATTTAGCAGTTCAGAATTCTGAAATTATTAAGAACTGCCTGCATGACGTTTCTAAAGAAAGAAGAGCAATCAAGCCAAACCAGAAATTTTAAACAAAATAAAACAGTCAGCAAAGAGGTTGCAATGAGCCAAAGACCTCAATATTTAGTCCAATTTTTCCAGCTATGTACTGGCATAATAGCTCTCCCAGTGTCTAGACTGGCAAAATTACAGAAATCTCTTTATGCACATTTGTTTGTTCCTCTGCTATACCTTTGTGGGATGGGTTTTATTTCATTTACAACACAAATTGAAGATGATTCCATTCCAGAAAGCATAATTAGTTCTAATTTATGGTAACAAAATTAAAAACTGACTTTGGCAATGCAGACTTTGAGCAACTTACCATTTCTTGAGAAAGTTCTGAAAAGCTTGCCACTTCCATTCAGCTGGGTGTTTTCTTACTTTTCAGTTGCTGCTTCCTTAATTCAAACTCAGATCTGGGATTAAATCTGAATGTTCAGAATTAACTAACAGATATGGAATGATTATAGCAAGTGTACCTGTATTGTATGTAATATCAGATGAAGAGAAAATGTAATTAAAGTGCGGAAGTTAGAAGTCTTAAGCACTCCTTCAGATAGAAAACAAAAGACACACAAAAAAAGAAAAATGTATTCATAAACAAAAAGGAGGAAGCAGCTCTGAAAAAAGTGGGTAATTTGTTTCCTGTGGCATTTTCTTTGGGAATGTATAGTCCCCAACTTACCTGGTACCCAAGCTCTATCAACACTAGATCCAGTTAAGGGAGAAGGGAATTGTTGGGGCTTTCATTTGTTGTTGTTTTTGTTTGTTTGTTGTTTTGTTTTGTTTTCTATGTACATACATACCATGCTATTTTTGAACTACAAAGTTATCAAGATTTACGAGGGAAAAAAGTACTATTTCTATAGGAAAAATATTTTCCATATAAGTTTTGTACAGAAATCATGCTGGTTGTCTCTGCACTTTAGATAGGGAGTTTGAAATGCAGTGTATTTATTACATTGTGACCTACTAAACTGTGCAGTACATAATGATAACCAAGATCAAATAAATATGTCTCCAGTGCATCCCTGGAGCCTTTACATTTTGTTAGGTCGTGTTTCCCAGTAAATTGGTAAGAGATGGCAATACAGTCAAGGCATTAGAGTGACAATAACAGTTATGTTATCATCCCATTGTTAGTACTGATCATGAACAGGATTCACCCGTTTTGTATCTCGTCTCAATCTAGACTACACACCTTTAACAACCAGTAGAAATGTGTAGTTACCTCTAGTAATATCTGAGTCATCTTCTTGAGGTGCACCTAATTCTCCAGTGGCGACAAAGAGACATTAGTTGCTAATTGAGGAACAGAAGTGCAGTGTTTGGTATCAAGGTTGTGCAGTGCTGGATATTTAGAGTGTTGTTAATCTATAGTGAATATTTGCAGAAAGAGTTCACTGCCCTTTTCCTGGGTTTCCCTAGCCTAGTTAGTAGCCAGTACTAACCTGCTGTTGTTCGGCCTTGGTACAGATGAAAGAACTGGCGGACTCCTCTGCCCTCCTCTTTGAACGCACCCTGCAAGCTGCAACATGCGGGTGCTCTTGTCCAGCTGTGCAGCACCATGCAGGCTCTGCCTGAGCTCCTCTTCTTGTGTGAGCACGTCCTGAGCAGTTGTAAAATGAAAGGGAGAAATAGCAGTGAAGTGTGAGTTTGTCGCCTGTAACAGTTTGCTCAGCTCAACATGTTCGAATCTGTGCTTAGCTGCTGGTTACACCAGCACTTTCAGATTGAATTGTAGCATATCAGACACAAAAGCCTTGCATTTCAAAAGTCATTGGAAAATGCAGCACTGAATCATAGCTCTGAAAGAATACTACTAATGCAATACTAATAAAGGCACTTACTCTGTCTTTAAAACCTGAACACATTGTAGAAAGGGAGATCACTTAACTTCTTATTCCTCTTCACCTGATGCATTCACTGAAGTCCTAGGCCAAAATACAGGCTTTTTGGTTATAGGGTAGGTTGTAATCTGCTTGTTAAAAAGAGCAGCCAGATTAAAAGTTTAGCAGGTGTTCCCATTAATTGTCTAAAGTGAATACTTAATGAGCTTTTGATAATCTTTGCTTATGATTCGTGTTTTGCATTACTTACGATAGTCTCCCAAGACATGGCAAAAACTCAAAGTTGCTTCCTTATTCGTAAGAGGATATACAGCAAAGGACTCTTTGTCCTTTGGACTCTGTCTTAGTAGAATTACAGTCAACACTGTACAAAGACCAATACCAAATTTTAGCCAGCCTAAGCATGTGTTTGGTTTTTTTTCTTCAATTAAATATTTAGTCAAAAGAAGTGTCCAGGATTTTCGTGTCATACGAATATCATCTTTTTGCTTAGAAATTCAGTTCATTTTTATGGTCAGATAAAAGGCCAGCTACTGTTTAGCAAAATCATGTAGGTAAAACAAGATCTCAAATTAATAAATAATAAAAAAAAAATTATTTACTCCTGAGATTTTTTTTCTCTTCTATCATATATTAATGCTAAATGTTCAACTTTACTTTCTGTCCCTTAAGGTCAGCATACTTACAATAGCATAAGGAGGGCTGCAACTTAGACACATGATAAGTTATTTGTATAAAGTTGGTTCTGGACAGGTTCTCATTCCAATGTGTTTCATTTGGACACATTTATACTGGAAAAACAAAATCACAACTTCAATACAATTTGAAGTTGACCAGCAGTAAGGATGAGGGGCAGATTTATGAAGCAGATGTATGACTGCTATTGCTTAAGCACAATAACTAAATCAAATAACAGAAAACACTGAGTCGATTTGGCAACTGTCTAGAAATGAAGCAAATAAATACTTAAATGAATCCAGACTGATCTTTCAGCTTTGACAGGTACAAATGTAAGAGATTCTCCCCAGCCATCATTCAGATCATCTGGTCCAAAGAAAACCAGACCTTCTACTTTTTAATTTTCTACCTGCTCTGTAGAAACAGACATTGTAATTTACATTATCCCTCTGAAATTATTGACAGCTTGTTGTTAATTTCAGCATTAATGAGCTGTTAAGAAAGTCATAGCATTGTAAAATAGAGATTCCAGTAGGATTTTAAATGAATATTAGCAATTTACAATATTTGGCATGTCCTTAAATAACCCTGAAGTGAAATTGAAAATGAAATATGGCAAAATCAAGAAGCAAAATAGTTTTTACATTTCCAGATCTTTTTGTTCCTACAGTATAATACATGCTTGAATCATTCTATGAAGCACACTGCTATGTGGTTTTCTTTGCTTGGTGCTAGTGCTTGATAATTAATTCCAAGCGCATTCCAGCTCAGAGAAAAATCCAAATTTTTATACTCCCAATTCTTCTGAAAATATTCCACTTCCAAATCAGTTCTGGTATTACCTTAGGATTTATTCCTGATATGAAAGCTTCATACATACAGGCTCTGGAACACTTGATTTACATTTTGCTTTTGCTCTCTGGGGAAAACAGCCTCGTATTTAAAGTTAGGAAGACTGAAGTCAGGAAAATGTGTCTATATTAAAACAGCCGGGTCAGGGGGAATGCTAAGCACCAAGGAATTCAGCAGAAGTTAGAAAAGCCTAGTGCATTTCAGAATTTAAGTTTCCTCAGGGAAGCAGATCTAGATTATAGTTTTTAAATGAATGAGAAGAAATGAGCTGAAACCAGATGTAAGCACAACAGCCCACTTCTCCCAGTAAAGTATACTCAAAGGAAGAAATATCAAACCATGAATTTTCTTTTCATTCACAATCTGATTTGAAAGCCATCCAAATAAGAATTCCTACTAATATAAGTGGGTTTGGAGTCATACATCATATCAGGAACTGCTATGTTTGACTTGCTGGCATTAATGTTGGCATTAAGTAGAGGTCTGGGGACACTAATCCTGTTTTGGGATAACTGACAGGAAAGACTTTTTCGTGAACGTCAAAGGAGAGCTCTGTATTTTTTAAAACCCTTCCAAATGGAACCAGTAATTACATTTTAAAGGCACAGAAGGTGACTTTCCTCTTGGCAAGCCTTGGTCTTCATTCAGACTAACAGGCCAACAGTGGATAACCCTTTCCATGGCGTTTGTCTCTGAACAACACATATACACACAAAGTGGAACTGAGCGCAGGGATAACGTTATATGATTAAGCTATTGTTAGTGAGTTCCATGATCTTCTTTAGGTCTGTGAATGTATTTTCCTGTGAATCATCTCTGATTCTCTAAATCTAAATTTTAGGGTCTAAAAATTGTTATCAATTTTTCAACCATAACCCATTGAAAATAGCTACAAGATTCATCAGGCAGCTTTTGCATGCAACATCACAACTGCATGTTTTTCATTTGTTTCTTGATGTAGTCTTTAAATAGCTTGCATTTTAAGCCTGCAGAAGATTGTATGTGATTTGTACTAAGTCACTGTGTTTCTTTTTTTGAGACGTAATTGGAATTTTTGGTGCTGCCTTCCAGAAAGGTTAAGTATGATGTTTAATATGAATGACCATATTAGTGAGAATGAGATTTGCATAAACTCAAATTTGCTTCATTCTGTTCATAATGTGCAGAGGAAGAAATAGGCTGCCTGAGATTTATGAGATCTATTTTTCTCTGGAGCCTCAAGAGCTGTACCAAACCATCTTCTGAGGTAGTATTCTAATCAACTAGATGTAATGTTCTACTCTGTAAATGAAACTATATCAGAAAGCCAACACCAGCTATTCCGCACGAGTGAGAGAGGGAAAAAAATCCTAAACTTTACAATCTCACTTCTATGTAAAGAAACGGTGTACTTTACAGTATGTAGCAGGCATACTACTGTCAACTATGTAGTTGATAAGTTCAAAGAGAGTTCTTATTACTCTTGCTTGCACCTAGCACTTAGCACCTTCCATTGTCTAAAATCCAGAGGTTACTTCAGGAATTCTTTCGTTCTCCAATAACATACCCACAAACACCTACCCAGCAGGTAACAAGTTCACTTTTCAGTCTGAATATTCTAAAATGCTGTTATCAGCAGCAGGGTCTTACTTTAAAGATAATCAGAGTGCATATTTTTTTCTTCAAAGATACTTTTCCTTCGAGGAAAGATAATGTACAAAAGTAAAATAAGAGAAAGTATCAGTGATGGTCATGGTGATGCTGCTATTCATCCATACAATATTTCCTCTTTTCTCTTAAAGTATCTGCTTTCAGTGCAAGGTGCTTATTTTGAAGTTACTATTCTCTTAGTGTGCCACGTAGCAGCTAAGTATTATATGCTTATTTCTTTCACAGCTGGAAAATTTAACACTAGATTTTTATTCTGTTCAACCTGGAAAAAATAAAGCAGAGAACACTTGATTAGAATGCTACAGAGACCACAATTATTATGAGTAAACTACATATTCTTTGTCAACTATTTCACAAAGTATATAAACTATTTTAATACTTAAAAAAATTTAAAAAGAGTACTTGTGCTACTCATGGCTGGAACAACAGCACATCACCTGCCCACATCGTTTAGCAGAACCTGTACTCTGCCTCTCTGTCATGCTATTGCATGGCATGGGCAAAGTAGTATTGTGACAGAGGGAAGTGTCATGACCTAAAGTCCTTTGCTATCTTGTATTCATTTCCATGCTACAGAACTTTTAAACATTTGGCTAATGAATTGATCTGTTACTTGCATTCAGTATTAGCATTTAGTGCTTGTACAACGTGTATTTTAGTTTTAAATTAGTGTTAGAGAAGGCATAAAGATAACCTACTAGAAAGTTACTACAGCTACAGTTTTATTTTGGCCTATTTCACTCTTGAAGTATAGCAAGTGCAAGGCAAGAGCATTTGTAAAGGTGATTTTTTAAACTATGTTGTAACTGGAAAACTAATATTGGGTAGTATTGAAAAACGGCAGATTTTGAAATGTAGCAATTGTGAAGCTGACTTTATGAAAGAATGGGTTTATATTTTGTATAAACTAAATTATTAGGCTTAGCATTCTCTTAATAGTTGGTAATATGAATTGACTAAAGATTGCTGGCACTCTGAATACTTCAAATAATATTGTTTTCATAAGTCATAATCTTTGTCAGGTGTCTAAAGGATGTGATTTATGAAGGCAAGGAAAGTTTTAATCTCTGTTCTCACAGTGCTTGCTTTAGTCTGCTTTTGCTAGACATGGTTAAATAAAGAATAATGTGGAAACACATTTTAAGATGCTTGTCTATTTGATGTGGCTTTTTTTAAGCTACAAAATAAGATGTGTGTATTTCTGTTTTCCTTAGATGCTGTTTTAGATTGTTCAAATGGGATGAAATTGTTTTATCATCCAAAATCCCTAATTACATCATTGATCCATGATTTTTCCAAGTCATGACGGCAGTCACAACAGAAGTTGTAAGACACTTCAACTAAAAGTTTTCATGCAACTAAAATGTTTTCATGCAATAAGTAACATTCCAAGTAACTAACAATTTCTGTGGTTAGTCTGTGACCATTGGTGATTTTAGATTATTGAGAAAATATTTGCTGTCTTTTAAAAAGATTTTAATTAAAAATTAAAATTAAAAAAAATCTTTTAAAATTAAAAAGATTTTAATTTTTGCGATTAAAAAAGTAAATAAATCTTCAGAACAACAACAAAAAATGTTGTCAGATGGCCAGTGATGCAATACCCAGGTGACTGGAAATCCAGCCTTCCAGGCACTTCCAGTGGGTTGTTCAGGGTCCAATTTAAACATGATTAGTGAGCATGAACTGAGGAGGAATATCTGAAGACCATACCGTGCCAGAGGAAACATGCTAGCTCTGTGCAGACACAGATGAGATGCATGTATGTGGGCAGGCATTTTCAAAGAGTATCACACTATTATTTTTATTGGTCCCTGACTGGTGCTCTCAAACTAGACCTGAGTGCTCTTTGTTAGTCTGCGCAGAGAATGGTAGAGGCCTTTGGGTGTCAGAACTTGAGCCAATGCACTTACATGAACTGCCAGCTCCTATAGTTCTCCAGCAATTTCCCACTCATCACACTTGCTGTCATTACCCAGTTTTGTTCCTCCAGCCATGAAATGATAGAGCCTTTTATCCTCTTTTTGCTTCAGGTCAGTTTCTTTGGAGAACCCTTCCATATTTTTACTGTTTCTCCTTAATTATTACTGCAGTTTAAATTGTTAGCTCCTTCCATAGACCCTGCAGCTATGCTAATGTCCTGTCTAGCCTCCTTCAAATATATTGCATTTTAATAAACCAGAAAAACAGTTCTTCCCCTCCAGGCATGTGAAAGTTAGGGAACACAGATGCAAGTCATGTAAGACCATGCAGAACTGACTGATACTTCTATATCAGTCTTGTGTTTACTGGGCCACCATACTATCATTCTTGTGGAAGGAAAATTATAGTCTTTCTATATACACCTCTTCTTGTGCAAGGAATTATCTAATCGTTTCTTTTCATCTTTGAAGACGACTGATGAAGTATCTGTTCAGAGAGTACCAGCCACCAACTGTCCAAACAAGGCCACTGCCAGCTGGCTTGGAAAAGAGAATGTTTCATTACAAATGGCAAATAAGGATTTAAAAAAAAATCATAAATAAAAGTCATCAAAATCCAGAAACTAGTCAAAATTAATAATCTAGGCCATTCCACATGTACTTGCAAATTAGATTTGGTGTTACATCAGTTCATAAAAACCCACAGAAATAAGAGTGGCCCCCTACCCAGGATGTGTCTCAGGCCTGGTATACATAGCAAGGCTCATGCTCAGAAAGACTGATCAAATAGTGATTATACTGTACCATCCTCAATAACTAAAGAGGCTTGGCTAAGGCTTGCCCATATGAGAGTTCCTGGTTTGCCCAGCTTTGGCTCTTGGATCCCTGCTATCAGTTGGACTGGGTGATAGCCAGTCTGTTTCTCTGCATGGACTCCTCTTCAGTTGTCCCAAAGAAGTCCTGTTTCTCTTTTGCTGAAGGGATAGAACGCTATCCCTTTGAACCCCATTTCTCATCTGCTGACACTACATATCAGGAGGAATCATATCCCCAAACCATTTTTGAATCTAAAGATTCAATAGCAGAACCATCTAAAAGATTCAATAGCAGAACCATCTAAAGAAATCACTTAGGCCAGGTAAGTTCTAAGCAAGGTTGTTAACATCGTGCCAAATATTCATCACCTTCTTACTTCAAATATCAATAATGTAATCAATAACAAGAAATGCTTACTCTGTCATCAGTCGTAGATTTTCACAGCAAAATTTTAGGACATTTGATGTTCTAAAGTCAGTGACTTCTAAAGACATTTAGAGTGTTTTTCTGCTGCTGAAAGGATCTGCTGGGATCATACCTAACTGACGCTACAGCTGTGAAACATTACATTGGGGGTGGCAGGATAAATTTACTGTAATATAACAATTTCAGAAAAAAAGTGCATCGCAATTCTATTAACTCCTCTTTTTTTTTTTTTTTTTCCTTTTTAACTTAGTGGTAGAATCACTTTTTGTGTGAACAACAAAGTACCACCATGTCACGAGTAGCATCTGCAATGAAGAGAGGCAGGCAGTTGTTCTACAACCTCTTACATTCCCAAAACAGCAGTGATAAAATTTCCAGTTGGTCTTATTGGAGGCAGGGAATAATGTCCTGAGATGATATCCCTTTGAAAAAAAATGGTTTCAGGCTCCGTGTCTTCCCAAGAGTTCTTCTGCGTTAAATCAATTCTCTGAAGTTACATCATCTCCCTCTTAAAAAATATTAAACGACAAGAGCATTATTCTTTTTTTGCTTCAGTCTATTCTAAATTCAAATTAGAGGATGATTTCCTGTGTCTGCCAAGTCACATAAAAGATGCAGTGCATAGGATGAAGTACATCAAAATAATCATTTAACCCTGCTGCTTCAATTTTAGCTGCTTTTGTGAAATCCATGTGATTTCTTATGTAAACTTTGGTTTGGTCTTCTCATGTCCCAAAAGAGCAGTCATTTCTCTTTGTGATCCTATTCCTCCATGAAAGAACATCTAGATTTTTACCATTGTTTTCTGTTTCCCTTCAGAAGGAAAAGATTTCCTTTACAGTCCTATCTGGAAACAGTCTCACTCCTTGTCACGGCTTTTGCCTTTATGGGTGTCCTGGTTCTGGCTGGGAGGGAGATAGAGATGCTGGGACAGAGTTAGGAGTCTCACATGTAAGAAACATCAGACTTAAGATAAAATAGAAGCAGATTTTTATCAAAGCTATTTACTGAGTCACTATTCACAGTGTTGAGAAGTTTTACAACAGCATGTTACTTGGGTGTTTGAAGTTACCTGTCAAAACATACATGCAGCAGACACAACAAGTACCACTTGCTAGAAGTCCTTGACTGACTTAGATCATAGGGCACAGTACACCTCCTTGCCTCTGACAAGAAAGCTGAAAAATACTAATTTTAACTTTAGCTTTCTTCTCTGAAAAAAAGAAGGAAATTGTGCATTAAAAAAAAAAAAAAACTCAAGTTATCAGAGAGGTCATTTCACTATATTACGTTGTTTTGCATACTGTGATAAACACTGCATTCTGGGTGCTGCGGAGAGGTAGCATTATTGTCTGCTAGAACTAATGTCCCCTACACTAAAAGCTTGCCTTTGGGCCTTCATTTGTTTTATATCCCTGCAAAACATGTTTATTAATGGTGTTTAGCTGCTTGACAACGCACTACACGGTCATGGGTCGTATCAGGCTCATGGGGACTCTATTATTCTATGCAACTTGTGAAAACATTTTCTTGACATTTAATTACAAAATTAGGTTTTCATTTGCACTCTCAATGAATACCAATCTGTTTAGCTCTAATAAGAAGGGAAGAAAAAAAAACACTGCAAAAAGAAATTTGCAGTGAAACGTCACATCATATTAAAATTAGTTTTAGGTTTCCTAATGTTGGGGGGGGGGATGTTACTAAAAATGTGATCCCATCAGTGATCTCTGCCTCAGATGATGCTCATTAATTAACACTTTCTAATACCTTTATAGTGGCTATATATGTTACTGAGAAAGACAGCATAATTATGTTACTGAACAGAAAGATAGAGGTCCACTTCCAGTAGAGTGCATGTGCCCAACATGAGTAGATTTCGCAGTCCCAGAAACTTCTCGTCGGCTGCTGCAGCTTCAGAGGTGACTACGGACAAGAGGCCTCTGTGTTAATCCTTTAGGTATCTAATTCATCTCGTCTTGCCATGCGCAAAATCACCTCAGTCTAAGCTCTTTGGCTCATCACTTATCTTAAATATCATCTCAGAATGGGAATTCAGAAACTAAGCAACCCTTCCTATGGACATTAGCATAGTCATATTTCCCAGAGTATAAAAATGTGGCCCCTTCCTTCTAGAAGGTATATGAGTTCAGCAGGAGGCAGCATCCTTTCTTTCATATGAAACATACCAAAGAGGGCAGTAAAACTCCTAGATTTTAATTCCTTGGGGCTGGTGTCCTGTCCTCCCAGCCCTAGGCTCAGGGTGTCTTCTTCCTCTCTGGCTGCATGATGCCTGTATCCCTGGCTGCCCAGTGAGGCACATCACGCAGCAGTGGCAGGAGAAGCATTTCTCCATTAGCCAGTCTTCACCTAAGAGATGCAGGGCAGGATTTCAGACCCTTTCTTGTTTCCTCCCTGCTTGGGTGAGTGTTGTGATTATTTTACAAAGCGAAGTTACACCGCCATGCTGTCGCCTAGAATACAGGGTTGATCTTCCAGGAAAGGTGCTCTTCCCACCCACTGCAGGAAGGGTAGGGATTTCCACAGGCAAGGTTACTGACTGGGGCTGGTTGCTGAAATCTTCTATTAGATCTAGCCCTTGTAGTTTGTTTTTCTATCCAGCTCCACTATTACAAACTGCTATGGGACCTGTCAGAGAATTTACAGGAATATGGGCTTGCAGTAGAAGTCATCTGCAAGATCCCACGCTTTATGTGAGAGGAAAAATGTGCATGCCCATTATGAAGATTCCCAGCCATTTTCAAAAAAAGAGCAAAGCAAAAATGATTCATTTGTCTGAAGGCAAATCAGAGCGAGTGCGAGCTCAAGAGTACAGCCAGAGGTAAAAATCTTCTTCAGTCCTTTCCCCATCTTTATTCACAGACCTTATATTATTTTATGCTTTTTGACTGATTTTCTCACCTGTACCCACGCTCAGGGAGACTGAAGACCCAGCAATGACAGTGAAAGAAGAGGCTACAAAATGAACTACACTGGTGTTCTGTGACCACACAGGAGACGGAAGAGTGTGGAGGAAGGGCACCATTGATATTTTCACATCCAGAAGAAAGGAGTGTTCTGATGAAGCAAAGTGTGTCAGGGAAGTAGGTCATGAATTTCTTCTGAGGAAACACATCTCCCTGCATGATGGACTGTTAGCTCCTACCCACCACACCCTGAGAAGTCTTTCACCATTATTTCATATCTCCCTACCGCTAGGGAGAAGCTCTGAGATTTAAAAATACTGCACTGTGGGTGAAGTTCAGAGCTGAGGGAATTGGTTTACTCAGCTTCAGCTGTTCTCTTTAATTTCCTGAAAGGCTAAGGATCAAGTAACTCCACCATCATTCTCACACCTCATGCCAGGTACATTTCTCACAGCAAAAGACATAAGCACTTGCACCCCATACTTCCAGCCCCAATTACAGTCGGTTTTCTTACAAGGTAGTTCAACAAGCCCTTCTTGTTTTTCATGGAACTGAAGGCAATATCCTTCTGAACTTCCTGAAGTACCTATAGCTGTGCCACTGCTACCACCACCTCCATGTACTTCTGCAGTGCTTCCAGGGAAAGAAAAATAGAGAAATTAAGGCATACCTCTGCAACCCAGCACTCAGCAATATTTCTCAAGCCAGGGAATGTAAATGCATATCTAGGCAGGGCAGAAAAAGATCTATTTCTCAGTGCACAAATATCTTTATTATACTTTCAGTTTTCCATTCACTATCATAATTTCAATAAGAAAAAAAAAATTATTCTTTTATGTTTTGTGCAGTCAGGTGAAGTTCTAAAATAAATATATTTACTTGCAAGCTTCAACCAAAGGATCGGGATATGGACACTATTATTATCACCAGGTATAGGGAAAAGCCAAATTAAAATGTTTGCTACTGATCTGAATGTATCATTTTTCTCTTAAAAACAAACAAGACAAATGTAAAGTGACAGCCCCATCCCAGCTGATACACAACATCCTTTGCTATTAGCAGTCAAAACAGAAAATGTTTTTTGTTTATTTGTGGGTTTTGTGGTGTTTGTTTTTTGCAAGCTGTCATTATCCTCATTTTATAGATAGGCAATCTGAGTTAGTGGCAAAAGCCTTAGGAATTTACCAGCATCAACACTGAAATGATGCAAAATAGGAATGAAGGACTGAAATTTAAGAGGTCTGCACCAACTCTGATGTTCTGTCTCCTAAGCTGCATGGCCTTACAACTGCAGGCAGTAAGGCAGTTGGACTAGAAGATCCCTTCCAACTGAACTGTTCTACTTAACAACAACAACAAGAAAGTAGTTCTGAATGCAGTTACATCTTGGAAATCACAGGTTACAACTTTTTTGTCTTTTTGTTTTTTCCTTCATATTTTTGATTTTAAAGAATATTCTGTCAGTGCACAGCAGTGTGAGAGCATCCAAAGGCACTGACACTGCACCGCATTACAGGTAGCAGGAACAAAAGTAGAGGCAACTATTTTCAGGACATCTTTTATCTGCCAGGTACCCTGGAATTCCAGCTTCCTAAAGCTTGGTTTGGATAAAGTGCCTTGTTAAAGCCTTCTCCATCTTGCTTTCAGTTGTTCACTTTGATTCAGTTCAGTTAAATTTAATTCCTTGCAGCTTAGCCTAACAAGCAGTTAACATGTATGCTCTATTGAGATTTTCAGTGGATTCATATGTTTATTTTTCTTATTGTTGAAATCATTAGTGCAGTGAAAATAAATTTAACTAAATACACTTTTCTTGTTTCAGTTCAGATGATTCACTGTTGTTTAGCCATTAGTATTCAAATAATATTTATTTCTCAGAAACAAGGTCCATCTAAGCCTGTTATATTTGTTCTTTTTTGATTATTTTTTTTTCCCAAAATATCTCTGGCTGTGCCTGAGATATTTTAATCACCTTATATTGCATATGTAATTTCTATAGGGTACTGCTACAATAGGGTTACAATACACTGGCAGCAAACCAAAAAGACCTCTAGTTGTACTAAATTTCTTTCAATAGGACGTTAAATAAAAGGCCCTTATAAATAGGTATACTGGCCATTTTGTTCCAGATTTTGAAGTCATTATTTACCTATTTGCTTATATCAGTAAAGCCCACATTTCTGCAGACCAAGGGGGTAAGTAGGCCTGTATGTTACCAATTCTGAGGTCCTTTCCTGACTTGGAACCAGTCTTCTAGGCAGGATGGACATGGGAATGCACTGTGTTATCTCGTGGAAATTCAGGATGAAAGATGGGACATAGAATGTAGCCAGTATAAATATAAAAAGTAAGGTTTGAAAATGAGAGTATTTCTTGTAGTTACACTGGTGATTTCATCTTCAGTTTGCACATACACACACATAGATGTGTACGTACCAATTTAACAAAAATGATGGGTATCAGCATTTGATTGTAATAAGTATGCTTTTTAGACAGAACATTTAGAATGTCTAAGGTCTTTTTAAATTGAAGTTAAATAGAAACGTTAATCTTCTACTTACATTTTTTGTTATGTCTTTTCTATCTATAGCTGTAACATGCTTTTTATCAGTTAATAGATTGACATCACAGCAAGCATTAGTGCAATAAGGTCATTTCACTGAGCAAAATGGCTATTTGACTGAAATGTGTGGCTTTAAAGGGGAAAAAAAGTTTTACTTCATAGAAAGACGTATTCACCAGGGGAAGGAAGCCTAGAAGAGCAGACTCAGGCAGCTGTCCAGCTTCCAAGAAGCCTGACGTACCTACTGACCACAAACTTGCACCTTCTTTCAGTTCAGGAGAGATTTTGAAACAAACCTCTCTATCCACAGTGAGCTGCCTCATTACCAGCCTTGCATGAGGTGAGGCATGGTGTGAGTTTCTATCAGCCTGACAGCCACAGTTCCCTTAGAGGTGAGTGGAAGGACACCTCTGGGACATCACTGGGAGCAGCCAAACCCCTAGCAACAGATGAACAATGTAATGCCCTAAGGCACTTTAACAGCACTTAAATCCCTACAAGTCTGGCATCTGCCTGAGGAACCACTTAGTGTGTCTCAGTGACACCTGAATGCTGATGCTGGGTGCCTGCAGGCAATTTCCAGCCCAGAGGATGAAGTATTCACTGCATCCATTCACTGCATCCCCACCGCTTTCTCCTAAACAAGCTGCTCCACTTTGATTGATTGATCTCAGTTTGAGCTTACATGAATTTAGCAGGCTGAAAGGTGAGTCACTCAGGACCTAACTCACAAGTGGGCAAGGATTTCCTACTTCAGCAGTGAACAGCTCCTGTGAAGAGGACAGGGCTGACAATTAGGAACAATAGCTTCTGCTATCCCATTACAACTAAACACTGCAGCCCTGTCACAGCTCTGAATCCCTGCCCAGACTTAATTCCCTGCACCTAATTCCTAGGTGAAATGGGGACAATATGCTTCTGAATCTCTCTTGGCTGTTGCCAAAACAAATTGCTTAAGTGCTTACATCTGGACAAAAAGAGGTATCTTAGGTTAAAAAATTAATTACAGTTTAATTCCTTCAAAGGTGATTTCTTGAATAATTATTCATCAAAAAGTTGGCAATCAAGGACTTGTCTGAGATGAGGCAGAGAGGACATAGATATGTTTTAGTGTTACAAGTGCAACTTTACAGAGATGAAGCAGTAAAAGTGGTAGGACAGATCCCATGAAGCCCAGCAAAAGATCATTGGATCAGATCATTCATCAGCTACCAAACTGTGTTTTCAATGAATCTGTAGCTTTCTCTGTTGGCAAATAGGCAAAAAAATGCTTTCTCTGTTGGCAAATAGGCAAAAAAAATGCTAAGGTGGAAAGTATCTGAAATCACAAATCATTGCATATCTGACTGTCAAAGTGACATTTTCAGATGTTAATGCATAATTTCTTATTTAAAAAAAAAAAAAAAAAAAAAAAAAAGATGAATGAAACCAATCAGTAATGAGTCCAGCTTGCTATAATAACTTGATCTGGTGCTTAGGTACATGATTTAGTGGGTGACATTGGGAATAGGGAGATGGTTGGACCAGATGATCTTGGAGGTCTTTTCCAACCTTTACAATTCTATGATTCTATGATAATTTGATGGCTTGTTTTTATCTACCACTAAATATACTAGAGAAATTAAATATCTTAGTTAAAATTAAATATATCTAAAATTTCAATTTGTTCTTTATTGATACAAGGTATGGTATTAGGGTTCATGAATGTTTCAGTAATGATGTCTGAACTTAAAACATGGCATGCACTATGCATCCATCATATCTCAAGATCAAATCCAAACCTCATTAGTTTCCTCCTTTTGGTCATTATTGTGACTGCCTGTAATTTTTTAATCTGCCTTTAATAATCTTCCTTTAACTTCAGCCTCAGGCGCAACAAAGCTAGCAGGACTATTGCTGAGGTTGCTCCGTGTTAATTCTATGAAGTTTTGTCAGACACAATTCATTGCTTTTATACATGTTTGCCAGCCTGATCGCTTTAAACAGCTCTATCACCTGCAATCTAATGAATCTTTAATTTGTTGTTTTACTATTAAAGGAAAATGACTCATCAGGTGGGACATTGGATTCATAAGTCTGCGTATAAAAATGTTTCTTGATACTGAATGTAGTGTAAACATTACTGTTCCCTTTAAAAATAATTTCCTGTAATAATCATCAAAATGTTCCAATGTTGTTACCGCAAATTGAAGTTTTAGGTTATTACTGTAGAGTACCATGGTATTTTTCATAAAAGCTGTAGATGATAATATTCTTATTTGCATTTAGCATGAAGTAACATGAAGGCTGTGAGAAACTATATTTTCTTCAAACTCGTTTGTTCTGTTTTTCCTACTTGAATGTATAGGGAATACAGAGAGAGGGGCAGAGATCTCCAGGGGCTGCTGCAAGCCTCCTGTGTACGTGCAGCTTGGACACAGAAGCCCCTGGAGAAAGATGTGTGATTCTGAGCTTCTCATTTAGGCGCCTGAAGTTCTGGGTGGTTTTATGGTATCCTAATAGGATACACTTAGATAAAAATCAAAAGGAGTAGAGGGGAAATGGCAAGTCCCTGGTAACAGCTAGAAGGAGATACATCCATGCCTCATCACCATGTCCAAGCACAGGAAGATAGAGTTTTCACAGCCTGTACATACAAATCATAGTATCAAAAATCATAGAATATCTGGGGCTGGAAGAGACACTCAAGGACTACTGAGTCCAACTCCTGGCTCCACACAGGACCACCCAAAAATCAGACCATGTGTCTGAGAGCACTGTCCAACTGCTCCTTGATCTCTGGCAGGCTCAGTGCTGTTACCACTGCCCTGGGGAGCCTGTCCCAGTGCCCGACCACCCTCTGGGTGCAGAACCTTTCCCTAACCCCAGCCCGACCCTCCCCTGTCCCAGCTCCATGCCGTTCCCTTGGGTCCTGTCGCTGTCCCCAGAGAGCAGAGCTCAGCGCCTGCCCCTCCGCTCCCCTCGTGAGGGAGCTGCAGGCCGCCATGAGGCCTCCCCTCAACCTGCTCTGCTCTGGGCTGGACAAACCAAGGGACCTCTGCTGCTCCTCATACGTCTTGTCCTCTTGACCCTTCACCATCTTTGCTGCCCTCCTTTGGATGCTCTTTAATAGTTTTATGCCTTTCTTATGTTGTGCAGTTCTTGAGATGAGGCCGCAGCAGCACAGAGCAAGAGCTGGACAATCCCTTCAGTTGACTGGCTAGCAATGCCATGCCTCATGCACCCCAGGACATAGTTGGCCCTTTTGGCTGCCAGGGCAGGTTGACTCACATTCAACTTGCTGTCATCCAGAACTCTCAGATCCCTTTCCATGGGGCTGCTCTCCAGCCTCCCATCCCCCGGTCGGTAGGTATAGCCAGGGTGTCCCATCCCAGATGCAGCGTTTGGCGCCTGCTCTTGTTAAGCTTCATATTGTTAGTAATTGCCTAGCCCTTTAGTTTGTCAAAATCTCTCTGCAAGGTCTGTCTACCCTTAGGGGAGTCAACACGTCCTCCCAATTTACTGTTAATCTGCAAACTTACTTAGTATACCTTCAAGTCCTCCACCCAAGTCATTTAGGAAAACATTAAAGAAAACAGGCTCTAAAATGGAGCCCTAAAATGGAGCTAAAAATGGCTGCTAAAATGGGCCTTAAAATGGAGCCTCACTAGTGACTGACCAACAGCCTGATGCATCCCATTTCCTATAACCCTCTGAGCCTGACCCAGCAGCCAGTCAACCCACTGCATTATGTTTTTGTCTATCTGTATGCTCATCATTTTGTCCAGAAGGATACTGTGGGAAGCAGCATCAAAAGCTTTGCTGAAATCCAAAAATTTTGCATATTCTGGCTTCCAATAGTCAGCCAGGTAGGTAACCTTGTCATAAAAGGAAATTAAGATCATTAAACAAGACTTTCCCCTCATGAACCTATGTTGGTTGTGACCAATGACTGCATTTTCCTTCAGGTGTTTTTCAGTAACTACCAGAATAATCTTCCCCGTAATTTTGCCAGGCACTGAAGTGAGACTGACCGGCCTAAAATTACCAGGGTCTTCTTTCTTGCCCTTCTTGAAAATTGACGCATTTGCTGGCTTCCAGGCAACTGGGACCTCTCCAGAACCCCAAGACTATTGAAAAACAATCGAGAGAAGTCTCACAATGATATCAGCCAGCTCTCTGAGTACCCCAGGATGAAACCCATGGGGTCCCATATGCTTAAATGTATCTAGTTGGAGCAGGAAATCCCACACAAGTTTGGGGTTGGCTCAGAATTCGTTGCTGCAGTCATGGGATGTGGTATGAGAGTCCTTCAGAAAAAGTGTGAGTTACTTTTGTCCTCTCCAGAAAAATGAAAAGAAGTTGTGTTTCGATACCTCAGCTAGATGGCCAATGAAACCGGGCCACAAATTCAGGCTAGCCTGGAGTTATCAAGCAGTACAGGAATGACTCCATGAAGAGTTTTGTACCAAAGACGTTTTTGAATGATTACACAGAATTGGATACTAATACCAGAACCTTAGCTAACCTCTGTTGGGGTTCTAGGAGGAACACAGCGCAGTGAAGTGCCTTGGATTGCCCTGCTCTAAATGGTAGACCAACTCATGGTTTGCTGTTTCTGCCTGCATAATCAATTCCTTTCATTCCAGTTCTGTGTTTTTTTTTCTTTTTTGTGTGTGTGTTTTTGTTGTTGTTGTTGTTGTTCCTATCATGTTTGTATTTCTATTCCTTGTTATTTGCTTGTTAATCTTACAGTATAAGAACCTCCAAGTTATGAATGCATTTACTTGCCTTTCTAAATGCACATTCACCAAGTAGGTGCCCCAAGTGTCCTCAAAATCTCTGTTCTGCTGCTCCTTAAGTTTGTTTTAATTACAAAAATGCATGTGTTTTGGTTAAAAAATGGAGTCCTACCTTGCTCAGACCAGCCACATGAAGCAGTATTCCTTCATTAAAGAAAGCCAAGTTTCAGAGGTGTGCTCTGAGCATGGCTAACTCATGCAGCTCTTCTCATGCAGCTCAACTCATGAAGCACTTCTGCCAAAATCCCCACAATGGTTTTCTGGCATGTAGTGGGCACAATTACGGAAACCATTTGATTACAAAATGTAAAGGCTTTCAAATAATATTTTTGTGTAGGCCTCAGTTTCATTTAAAAGCTCATGATAAAATCATTTGCAGTGATTCTAGTATTCTGCTTGTGTTAAAAAAACCCTTTCAATGTGTTTTGCTCAACTGGTCAGGAAGATGTTCCCTAGTGCAAGATTATTTACATAATGTCTGCTGCAATGACAGATAAAATAGAGCAAAAAAAAACTGTCTTTCAATTTTAAAGTAATGCTTTTCTTATCTCTTATTCAGTGGAGAGAGAACAGCATGAACTGTACCAGAGAAGCCAAAAAGTACACAGAATAATTCCAAAACAAATTTAGTTGATTAAATGCAGTACATTAAAACAAGATATTTTAATGTTGACATTTTCATATTGTTAGTGAAAGGCCCAGCTACTGATCTCTGCTCAGGCAACAATGAATCCATTGGACTTAAATTCAGAAAAAGTGTAGCCTAATGAATTTTAAATAACAATTACTACAAGAGGTAATTGCAAATTTTGCATAGCAAAGCTCCACTGAGAGAAATTTAGGAGATTTCTACATCACTCTGAATGTGCTAGGGCTTGCAGTTCAGCGTGATAGAGTTATTAATCTCACTTGAAAAAAAGAAAGAAAATAATATTATATTTTGTTGAACCTCTGCAGCTCTAGAATTCCAAAATTATTGGGCTGTCAGGCCAACCACTCGCCATCAGAGCTAGCACTGTAGTGTGTGAGCTCTCCCCAGTCAGCTCCAGGCAAAAAACAGCCAGGTTACAATGTGAGCTGTGGTCTAAGCTACCCAGGTGCTTTTGCCTGAAAAAGGTTAAGTGTTTATGTAAACTGCACGGATGTCTGTGCTCTGGGGCTGCAGCATCTAGCAGGATGAGCCGCATGAGTACCTTCTGCCAACACAGCTGGCTTCAGAAAAGGGTATCTGCAGCATCACGCTTTTATAATCTATGCAGCAAGCTTCATCACCATCAGTTATTGATTTTCAGGGTTTAGTTACAGCTGAAAAAGTTTAAAACAGCTTCTCATTATGATGAGTGGTTTAAAAATTAATATTTAGACTTTTATTATTTACAAACAAGGTCATTTACATTTTTAGGGTACTACTGTATTTGCATTAGCATTAATTTGCTAAAAGATCTTTCCAGTTCAAATCATGATGCTGATACCGTTGGTTCCTCTCCACATTAAGTACTACTTCTCATTAACTCAATCTTTACTGAATACATCTAAAAGAGGAAAGAAATTTAAAAATGGAATTCTATTTTAAATGAAGTGAGAATTCTCACTTACTTCTGTGGACCAAGATCTGAATGCAGAAGTAATCTGATAGTCACAAATGTGAAAAAGAATGTAGAAAGAATGCAGAAATGTCTTACAGCTCTATCTTCCAAAAAGTTTTTCCCAACCCTTTTTTATTTAGTATTTATAGGCAGCAAACTACATAACTAAGTTATAAAATGTATTCATAGCATCATAACCAATATTTTAAACTTCAGTTACTTAGGTAACAAATCTTATCTGCCACAGCTTAAGAAAAAGAAGTGGTCTAACATCCACAGATGTTTACATTTATACCAAATATATGCAGGTAAGTACTAAAATGAGCTTTGATCCATTTCTATTTGTTATTTGGTCAAAACTCTTTTCCCTTGCCTCACTGTTCGTTCCCTGGACAGCTACTGGGGCAAAGACATTGAACATTGTTTGCAGTAAGGGAATATGAGACAGCAAAGCAGTTTGTGGTTCTACAACATCGATCTTGGCATTTCTGCTAGAAGCCACATTTTTAACAATACTAATGGGAATTGTACACAATTTCATGTGAATTTTCACCAAACAGAACATAAAATCTTATGTTCCATTACAGTGGAAACCAAGAATAAAACCAAGAGGTAAAGAATTCAGAGATGCATCCTTATCCTGTAGTCCACAGAGAAGTATTCCTACATTCACTTTTACATGTGTGATTAATGCCAACTAATAGGAATCAATCATACACGAGTCAATACTGTGATAAGAAAATATGTTGGGTGTTTTTAATTACATCTTTTGAATGCCTTTGTATTTTTATTACCAGTTAATGTTAAGGAATCTAATGCACCTACTTGAAATTCTACCAAGTCATCATAGTAGGATGTAGCTCAACAGTAATTCATCTTATACTATATCTGTTTGCCTTTCTAGTAATTTCAAAGTCATGAAACTAGTTACCACACTGGTTTTTAAGAAATTCAGATCCTGAGGAGGGTCTTGGCATCAGTAAAAAGAAAAATGTAATCCCTACTTTCCTGCAAATACACAGGGCTTACTGGGAGAGAAGTATGGCAACATCCGAATACCAGGGGAAGTCGAGTCAGCCGAATTTGAAATGATCCTGGATGCTGCCGTAGAGGCTAAGCTAGAAACAAGGATTTTAGAGGAGTGGTACTGCAGGGACGAGAATGCAGTGCCACCAGCGTATTACCTCAGGCCAAAATCTGAAATGCTGAAGAGCTACCAGAATACGGTAAGTCACATTCACCTCCTAAAAAAATCCTATCAGTTAAAAAACAGCCCTTCAAGAGTCTTGAAGTGCCTAATGTTATCCCTGGGCAGATCCCATACTATTAACTTCCTAACCGTATACTAACAGAAGATTTTCAAACACCATTAATTATCATCTTTAAAACATGCATTTGTCGTTAACTGGTGACAGTAAAGACTATGTATCACCCAGGGCTCAGTTCTGCCTTCCTACACATCCTATATATCCAAGGAGAGATTTCAGCATACAGAAGAGAGGTCCTTAACAGAGCAAACATTCATTTTGAGCACTTACTGCAGTGTAGAAGAAAATGAAATTAAACTGTTATACTGCATTCACCCATCATGTAGCAGAATGTAGTATTTGTTGCATGAAAATACATTGAAAACATGCAACACGTTGACACAGAAATGTTTAATGAGCTGAATGCAGTAATAATGTGGCTAATTCTGACTTACTTACCTCTAGGCAGGAAGCAAGTTTTGAAACTTTATGCGTTATTTTGCTAATATGTCCACAATGTCCTATGAATAAAGCTTGACTTTTTTTTTGTTATTAAAACTTTGTACCTTTCCTCAAGCTACTGACACAACAGGAGTAGTCAAAAGGATATTCATAACTTAAAGCTAACACAGTTACATCTTATAAACTCACTGGAAATAATAAAAGACATACCGCTCTGAACACGGCGAGAAAGAGTTGCTAAGGAACGTAACCCTCAAGGCCACTCTTTTTATTATGGCACCCTCCCACTGCCAGGAAAAGTGGAGACCCCTTAAACACGTCACCTGCAGTAGGTCATGCAGCAGTGACTACCAGCTGCCTTAAGGAAAACTTGTATTTTTCAAATATAAGGTGCTTATTTACCACTACCAGGAACCTCAGTTTGGAAATCCAAGTTTTAATTATCATTGTTATTACTTCTCTTTAAGAGGAGAAATAAGACTGCTTCTTTATTATCATTATTTCAGGCTCGGTTCTCTGGTTCTCAAAACCCTTCTGCTATTAAGGTTTTCTCAGTCTTATTCATGAGGAATATTGCATCATTGCATCAGCTACCTACAGGAGGAACTGAAAAAATATTCAAAGTAGATAGTCTTTATAATTCTATAAAAGAATACATTATGATTATCTGCAGTATAAGAAGTTGAACGTATTTATTTTGTGTGTGTTCCTCTGTTACTGTTATTTATGACCTTACATATTAGACCTTCAGTTTTTGAAGTTGTAGATGTATTACAGCTACTGTTTAACTATGGATATTTTTAAAAGATGGAATCTTCTTCAAACTCTGTGAATGAGAACAAATGGCAAGATATATCAGAAGAGATTAAGAAGATTTTTAAGACTGCTGTGAAATTGCTGTATGAGAAAGGAAAAATGAAACACAGCCAAGCAAAGAGATATCTTTCCTCTGGTAAAGTTCAGACTATTTCTGTATGTACACTTACTATCTTTTCTATCAACCTTTCCACAAACATGAAAATATATTTCTGTTGGTATTTCTCACCTAACCGAAGAGGAAAACATGCTTGTTGCTCTTGCTTGAGACAAGCAATTTTTCTGTGCTTTTTCTTCTTTTCACAGAAAACAGATGCAATCATTTAAGAGTCTGCATGTTTTGGGGGGTGGGGTCTTGAACTGTCTATAAAGAAAAGATAACAGATTCTGCTTTCTCTTTTCATCCTCAGCTATTGAAGATGAACTTGATTTTGCCTTGGGTAAACAAACACCAGCTTTCCTAAAGAAGTGTGTTTGCTACATTCGGAAAATTGCCAATATCGAGCGTTTTGTTAAAATCCCAGAGATGGGAAAATACATGGATGTGGTACATACAGCTGGGAAGTTTCTACGAGATCCTGAAGCCCATGAGAAGCTGATCAAGCTCAGGGATGAATTCATTCCTACCATCGTCGCATCCTCCAATCTGAGAGTGTACACGTCCGTCACTCACTGTGACATGAAACTGGGCTACTCCCAAGAAGTGGAGAATCATTACATTGAAGGACTCGGTAAACAATTCTATGAAGACATGATCGATATTATCCAGGCAACAGTGCAGCAGAATTTTGACACAGAGACAGACTTGTTGTATGATGAAGTTCTTCAGCATTCATCACTATGTAAAACATACTCCACTTTTTATGAATACAGATGTGAGGCATTGCATATAGTTCACAAATACGTTCTACCTAGCAAAATAGGACACATTAACCCTCTTATCATATACGGAGGACCATGCACAGGGAAAACTCTTCTATTAGCCGAAGTGGCAAAGAAGGTAAATAAATACCTTACATAGTTTGGTGATGCCAAGAGCATTTGTGCATATAGGCTTCCTTTTCATTCTTCCTCTTGACAATATATCAGACTTTAATACATTAAATAAAGATTATAAAACTGACATACTGTTTATTGTTTTATACATGTTGAGAAAAAGATTCTTCCTTTGACTAGCAACATGTATACATAATGCCCAACTGAAAGAAAAGCTTATAGAGCTTTCAAAAAACTAGTAGGGATCAACATATTTTTGAATTATCAACCTGTATTTCAGAGTGATCTTTTTCCTTTTTGTTCCACAGAGGTCCTATGAATCTGGAACCATTTAAACATCATATGCTGTTTTTAGTCTTATTCACAAATACAGCATGTCTTTCCAAGTCATGCTATCTTGTTTTATGTTCTCATCAGAAATTACTCCAGAATTAGACTGATACACTTGCTACAAATACGCTTGCCAGAAATCTATCTGCAATAACCAGCAAAAATACCTGTGTTTAGCTGACATATGCTGCTTCGGCCACTGGGCTGAGTACTACAGGGACATGAGGGAACCACTGTGCAACGCAGGACCAGATGTGGGGGAAAAAAAAAAAAAAAAAAAGCCTAATTCTCTAGCTGGAAGTCACAACTTCGAGTTCCCTGCAGTGTGCTCAGAGAATTTGGCACAGTAGTAGGCTGGGAAATATCAGCCATATCAGCCAGAAGGAAATAGAGAAGGGGACAATAATGTTTAAAATCCTCTCTCTTTCCAAACGTGACTTCCTAGATTCACATCGGTTGCCTACATGAAATTGGGATTTACAGTTCAAAATCTCATTTCAGCTCCCAGTACATAAGTTAACCTTGAGGCTCTGGTTATATTTTTCTTTTAAAATATTCCGTAATGTCTTAAGTGAGGGAAAAAGACTTAGCACGTGAGAGAACTGAGTGAGTTAGCCTGCACAGACTGAGAGGATTTAGAGCCACATTCCTCACTTGCTTAGGGTATGCTAACCAAAAAAAAAAAAAGGGCAAAAAATACATTTTACCCATTATGGCAGTGCAAGCGCACCAAGAGAAAACATACTTCAGTGGTCCAGGAATTAACATAACCAGTTAGCAGTGGGCAATCCTATATTCCCATCCCTGTCCACCAAAATCATCAGGGCATGTATTTATAACTCTGTTGCAAATTAATATTAAGCAAGCTTCGGTGCCAAGCAGGTCTGCCTGGCCAAGGATGATTGCTCAGTGTCTAAGGAAGGTTATTAATAAGAGCATCTGCCTTACTGACTTTCAGAAGTGAGACACAGATTTTGCAAAGAGTACCCTGGGATTTACAGACTAAATTCTGCTCAGGTCCCCATAGACGTAAGATCCTCTTTGTGGATCTGTGTCTTAGTGTTTTGGGATACAACCTGGGCTAAACAAAGATGACATATAATTTAAATTTCACCCAGTGCACTAAATCAAAGCAACCTCAAACTGCTAGTGAGAGCACTTCCACTCAACTGGTAACATTTAAAAAAGTTTTATATATATATATAGGCAATTACTATTTATAACTCTGTTACTGTGCTTCATTTAGATACTAACTAAATCATGCTCTACATTCTAGGCCTATTCCTGGCTGCAGGAAGAGATGGGACCTGATTCTGACCCTGTGGTAGTTATAAGATTTTTGGGATCCACCGAGACAAGTACCGATCTGAAGAACATACTTCAAAGCGTTTGTGAGCAATTAGCAGTCAACTACCGTTGCCTCGTACAAAGTTACCCAAAAAAGATTCATGACCTGCGGGACTTGTTCATAAATCTCTTGAATGAATCTTCATTCCATAGGCCACTGGTGATAATTTTTGATGCCCTAGAACAGCTAACAGATAGCGATGATGCTAGGAAGCTTTGGTGGCTTCCCATTCACCTCCCCCGCTCAGTGCGGATAATTTTGTCAACACTGCCAAACAAGCATGGGATCCTGCAAAAACTGAGGTGCCTTATTCATGAAGAAGACAACTACATTGAACTGACTGCCAGGGACAGAAAGATGTGTAGCCAAGTGCTGAAACATCAGCTGCTGCGAGTTAAACGAAAAGTAACATCAGGGCAACAAATCTACGTCAATGAAGCATTCTCCAAGTGCACACTGCCTATGTTTGTGAACTTAACCTTCAGGGAGGTCAGGAACTGGAGATCTCACAAAGATGTGGATGAGTCCTCCCTCTGTGTCACTGTACATGAAAGCATAGAACAGTTGTTTTGGTCGCTGGAAAGTAAGTGTGGATCACGACTACTGTCAAGAGCACTTGGCTACATCACTATGTCCAAGTCTGGCCTGAGTGAAATGGAACTGGAAGATATTTTAGCCCTTGACAACAGCGTTATGTATGAACTCAGCGAGAGCATCCGAGAAAGTAACCCATTGAGAATTCCCTACATATACATTGCAAGGCTTAAGGAGGGTTTACAGGGATACTTAATAGAGCGACAAGTGAAAAATGTAACGCTGCTGCTTTGGGCAAATAGGCACCTGCAACTAATTGCCCAGAAGCTGTACCTGAACAACGAAGAAGATTTGCAGGAGATGCACACAGTCATGGCAGAGTATTTCCTTGGTGTTTGGTCAGGTGGACGAAGAAAACCTTTTTACAGCAACGACCAGTATCTGAATGGCTGTCCCGACCATGACAGCAGAGGCCTGAATGAAGACGAAAAGCACTGCATGGATCAGATTGCTTTTGACAGGCAGGCACCTGATCAGCCGTGGGTTTTTCAGTGTAATCCCTTAGAGCCCGATATCTTTTTTATCAATCACAGAAAAATGACGGAGCTTATTCATCACTTGACGAGATGTGGAAGAACAGATGATCTTCTGTACGGAGTCATTATGAACTTCAGCTGGCTGTACACCATGATTAGGATAGGGCAGTTTGATAAAGCGCTCTCCGACATAGAACTAGCATACACCTGCTCGCAAGAAAAGGAGCTGAAGTTTCTGGCCAGTACCCTCCGCAGTATAAAGTTCAAAGTAGTAAAATACCCAGGGTCACTCTCCGCTGAGCTGCAGCAAAGGCTCCTGCCAGTAGTAAGCTCATTGCCCAAACTCAGACATCTCCTCTTAGAATGTGACAAGGACGGGCCCAAGTACTGCTCTATCGTCCCTTTGCATTCATCCATGGACGTGACTTACAGCCCCGAGCGCCTGCCGCTGTCATCCAGCTGCATGCACGTCACGGAAATCCTGCCCACTTTTAATCCCAGCACAATCATCGCTGCTTTGGAAAACGGCTCCATCAGCACCTGGGACGTAGAGACTCGCCAGCTCCTGAGGCAGATTACAACCGCTCCATCTGTCATCTTAGGGATGAAACTTACTAGTGACGAAAAGTACCTTGTAGTGGCTACAACAAAAAACACCCTTTTGATATACGATAACATAAATTCCTGTCTTTTGTCTGAAATGGAAATCAAGGGGTCAAAACATTGTGGAATAGGGGGGGGCTCCAGTTTTATAAATGGATTTACGTTATCGGTCAACCACGCACTCGCATGGCTGGAGGCCAGCAAAGATGTCACCGTCATAGACCTGCTTTACGGCTGGCCTCTCTATCACTTCCACTGCTGGTACGAAGTGACCTGCGTGCAGTGCTCTCCGGACGGAATTTATGCCTTCTGCGGGCAGTATTTGAACACCACAACCATTTTTCACTTAGGCAGCGGAGAGAAGCTGGCCACCGTGACCTCCGAATTTTCTGGTGGATTTGTGAAATTCCTTCTCATTCTGGACACAGCCCAAGAAATGGTGATGGTGGACAGTGAGGGTAGCCTCTCTGTTTGGAATACAGAGGAGATCGCAAATCCCCAGCTTACGGATGACTTTGACTGCAGGAGAGAAGACAGCGAGGTTGTCAGCATAGAGCTTTCTGAAGACCAAAGTGCAATTTTAATTTGTAAGGCTCTCAGCATTGAGCTTCTTGACACTCGTGTGTGGAAGGTGGCCGAAAAGTTTAGAGCTAAACACAATGAGCGCTTTATATCTGCCGTATTGTCCAAAAATGGCAACTGCATAATTGCTTCAATGGAAAATACCTCAGCCATTTTTGTTTGGAGAAGAGATACAGGACAGTGCATGGCAAGCTTACAGGAAATCTCAGGAACTATAGTCAGGCTAATTAAATCAAATCATCATAACATGCTGCTATCCTTATCCACCAGTGGTGTCCTTTCTATCTGGGATATAGACATCATAACTGCTATGTCCAACATCGACAAATCCGGCAAACCTATCCAAAGACTGGTGCTGCCGGCCAGAGGGGAATTAATATACACATTGGACGGATCGGATTCTGTCCACAAGTGGAACTTCAGCACTGGATTTATTGAAGCTGTGTTCAAGCACGAAGGAATTGTTGAAAACTGTGTGCTGACCTCTTCTGGAGAGATAATGGTTACATCGGATGATAAATGCAGCCAGTATGTATGGCACACTGTTAGCGGCGAAAACATCTTTCGAATCAACGGGCAAAAAATCTCAGAGCTAATGATCACTCATAATGACCAGTTTGTAGTCTCCCTCTGTGAGCAAAATGCATCCAGAGTTTGGCGACTGGCCACAGGACATCGGGTTTGCAATATTTTAGTTGCCTTACAGAACGCATTTATAACAACCGCAAACACTTTTGTAGTCGGAATGGCGAAGAACAAAGTGTTGGCAGTGAGCCTCTGGACAGGCAGTATAACCAAGAAGTTTTGCTGCGATGATGGTGCGAGCATTGTGGACATCAAACTGATACCAGATTGCCCAGATATTATAGTATTTATAACATCTACTGAAACGGTGAACGTCTGGAGCCTAACAGAGGAAGTCATCTGCAGGCGTGTACAACTGCCTAACAATTTCTTAAAAAATCTGGAAGACTTTGAAATGTCCCCAAACGGCAAGCTAGGAATTATAACTCGTGGTGATGAGAACATCAATGTGCTTGATCTACACAGCGGAAAACTTCGTGTGGTTCACGCTCCCGGTATCATCTGGAGGCAAAGGCTGTCTCGTGATGGCCGCTATCTCGTGTACATTTGTTTTCGCGGCGAGGAAGATGATGACAACGGTGCGATCTCCAGTTTAATTGTAATGAGGCTGGCGGATGGCAAAAACATCGGTGCCTGTTCTCTTTATAAAACTCCCACTTTCCTCGCACTCTCACAGAGACATTTAAATATTATTATTGGATTTGATGACGGAAGTATAGGCACTTACACGGTAGTGGATCGAGTTGACGCTGCACTGAAAATTAAAATTGCTACTTCAAATAGCCGTCAGATTTTCAACAACACAACACAAGTGATTAGGCCAAAATGTCACAATTATAGCTTCAAAGTGACTGCAGACTGCATTTGGAGGGAATCAACTGAAGTATTTGCAAGGGATAGCCCCATTACAGTTACAGAGCCGGAGGTGAGTGAAGCAACACCAACCAAAAAACACAACTATTGCTACGAGAAAGTGTGCTCAGCCATAGACTGCAGAGGACACAGTTTTGCTGCTGACAACTGAGTACCCGTCTGGACTAGTTTACCTGAGTAATAGTATAAAAGCATAGATTTGTCTTCTGAATTCAAGTAAAAATCAGTGCATTTCTTGGAAGACAGACAGAAACAGCAGAGGGCAGACCAGCTGTTTTTTCCTCGACAAATATTCTAAGATTTACGTACACACACACACAAAAAGCAAATATATCAGCAATCGGCTGCAGGGTTTTTTTTTAAATTTCGGGATACAAGGTTCAGTCCAAGATTTCACCAGGGCCTTGATTAAAAATTTCTAGCAATACTATCAAAATTGTTATGCTATTGCAGAAGTTAGGTGATCTTACGTGGAATTGACAAACTGTTTCAACTAGAGCTGAAGCTCTGCCTGAGAGGTGAGAAAGGCAGACCACTGTTTTATAAACCAAGTCGCCTAGAGGTGGTCAGGGCTGGGTCTATAGCTAACAGCCAACTTTATACCCACTTGCAAAAATGCGTTTTTCTTGCTTGATGGTGCAATGACAAGATGTCACCTGCCAACCTGGAACACTTGATACATTCCATCATCATTTAAAATATACCTTTTTTTTTTTTTTTTTTTTTTTTTTTTTAATTGGGATTAATCATTGGGTTGCAAGGAGTAGGCATCAGTCAGCTGCAAACATGTCAGCATGTGAGGTGATAATTCTTCACCTCAGTGAAAGGACTGAAAGATTATTTTTTTTAATTGCATGCAGGGATTTCAGGTTTCTGTATTGTGATAAAAAATGATTTAAAAAATACTAGGTCATAAAAGGAATATATGGCTTGGGTTTTTGTTTTTTGGTTTGGGGATTTTTTTTTGTCTTCGCAGTGTTTATTAGTACAGGTCGTAAAGAAAACTTTTTCAAAGAGAAAGGGCATTGCAGATAAACATATGAATTTCTTAATGCTAAAAGGTGGCTATCCACTTTCTTGTAAAGAAGTCTAAACTATGTCCCCAAAGTAATCTTAATAGAAAGCTTTCAGACATGCCATGTTTTAATCTTGATAACATTTGCCTTACTATCATTTCTGTTCTTTCCCATGATAAATGCAGATGCAGATGACCAAACACTCTGGGACTGCTTGTATATGTGCTAAAATTCTCCACTAAATGCAAAGGCTGTCCAAAGGTTCTTTATTGTTCCAATTTGTAATGGGTTTTTCTTACTTACTACCTTCACTTTCTGCTTTAGAACTGTTCTGAGCCTTTTGTACAGTTTTGTCAGTTTGAAGGCAGAAATTGTGAAATAATTACATGAAATAATGACAAATGCTTAAAAAAAAAAATCTAATTTGCCCAAGTAAAAGAAATGCTGGACAACATCTGAAAGGATAATTTTTTTCTCTCCTTGCATACCTTAACGATGGCATATCTGTGGAAAATTTTTCAAACGATGTAAACAAACCAATTTTATTTTTCAAATGAGAACTCCATGCCACAAATTTCCAAGAAATGAATGCTAAGCTAGAACTTAATGTAGTGTGTGAATGTTCTATGTACAAGCCAATATAGTATATTAAGTGACTTTAATGACTTTTCCTAACTTGTTTGCAACTAATAGATCATATTGAATGTTTTTATGTAAACTTTGTAATGTTGGGAAAACCTACCCAATCAGAGATTTATATTTTCATAAATGTCAAATTTAGTTAAATTTTGTTACAGAGTTGTTAAATTAGAAATCTATTGCAGTCTTCAAACAATATACAGTCTTGTGTATGCATTGTTTGTACTAATAAACTAAGGAAACAGACCCCTGCGTGCGTTTGCAGAGTTTTAATTTTAGGGCCAGCCCAGTAGGAGACTGCGTTTTAGTGTGGCTTTTTCTGCTCTTCTTGAGACTTTAAATGAATGGTGTGTAGAATTTATATTGGCTATCTCCACAACAGCACATTTCATGCTGTCAGAGAGACACAGCTGCACACATTTGCAGCTCCCATTAGCCTGTATTTAAGCGTTTTTAAGGGCTATGTTTGTAAGGAAAATTCCAGTATTTTTCACTCTACAGTTAACTAAATCAAACATTCAAAAGCCACTGAAATTCACACACACACAAAAAAAAATACTAATACTGCTTATGACTAGATTGCACACTGGCAGTGTGCAAGTCAACAGACAAAACTTGTGTAACCTGTCCGTTAGAAAGCACAGAAGAGAGGGGGGCACCTGAAATCCCGCTCCCCTGCGGAGCCATAGAGATGCAAAGAAGTGGCTCAGGGATCTGCTCCTCCCAGGATTCTGTCCTGAAGGTAAGCAACTTCCAACTTCTTTCGAAAACCAGGTATAATGCACTCATGTCAATCTTGAAGGAGTTAAAATACATGGTCTCCTACCTTCCAGGACTGTGGCTAACACTGGGTAGCAACTGAGAAAAGTTGCTCAGAAACAGAGCAAAACACAGACAGAGAGAAACAGTCTTCCTGGTTGGGAATCAGTACCAGAACCCTGCCCAGCCCACTTCAGCTGAGTGGTTTATTGCTGGAGAACACAGATTTGTTCCTCTGTTTTCTCCCTCACTGCCAGTGGGACGGCTTCTTGGGGCAGGAGTCCCCAGCAAAGAAGAGAGCAGTGGTCCCCACCAGTGAGAGCAGTCTTCCCTTCATCTCGGGCCAAAGAGCAAATAGATTTTAGGCCTCTGTCAAAACAATAGGCTCCACAAGAAAGTGTTAATGCTATATATAAGAAGGCACAGGTGCTCTCGTCAGGTTTTGAACCTTAGTCTCACATGTTCTGAGCAAGGACAGCAGGCGCGGGGCAACACCACTATTTCTCTTTGTTGTAAACCAGTGAGAAAGATTAATGTGACTCCTACTCCAGTTAAACCCTTTTGCCCAGGATTGGGTTCGTAATCTCATTGAGAATGCTGTTTTCTCATACATATACTGCTTTATAATTTATCTGTGTACATCTGTACCTCACTCAGTTTTCCAGCTTTCTGAACCTCCCTCTCAGGTGTCAGACTCCTCACATGCACTGAGCATCAGCAGCAGATGGGTTTCTGAATGCCGTTCACCTGCTTGGTAGCCAAATACTTGCTGCTGCAAGACCGAGTTCCCCACAGTCCCCTTGCAAATCCATGGAGGGAATACAAAGGGAATTCTTAACCTGCTTATTTTTATAGTGCTTTTCCTAGTTCTTCCCTAAATTAGACCTTAGTCTAAATTAGACTCCAGTACCTCCATGCTGTTGCACACAGAGAAAATAATTTCCCTAAGAGTGAGCGACCCAAACACTATGTGCTGTTCTATTGCTTCATAGGAACAGAGCAATTTACTTACTTTCTCTTACGGAGCAATATTTGCATATCTAGAACAAAGCTTTCATTCATTCTTTATCTAAAGTGCCTCAATAAACGGGCTCAGATGGGGTCCATATTTCTGACACGCAAGACTAGGAATAGGCTGTAGCTGCAAGAAAGCTTTAGTGGAGAATTAGCCGGAAATTCTTTGGCAGACAAAGGTAAGCCGGAGGTCAGCTAGAAAAAATATTTTTATCAGTCATTTCCTTTGCACCACAGCTGGGGAATGCACGGCCCGTGACTTCATTTCATACGGCCTGTGGCCATTTAGCTTTTTTCACGTTACTGTCAGATAACATCAAAATGTGAGTTAACAGGTAGCCTGGAAAAGGCATTCAGGAGGCATTCAGGAGGCATTCAGGTTCCAGCAGTTCCTCAGCCCTCATTTCTTCATGCTGCATATGCGAGTTCAATACAGAACCCTCTGGTAACAGAAATTTTAGCCATTTGGCAAAGGGATCTTAAAACAAGTATCCAACAAATAACCATCACTATAAGAGCAGTCTTACTCTGTGTGTGTGTGTGCACTATTTCAGCCCCACATCAGCTTAAAATCCCAAGATTTCACCCTGACTCTATAAAAATTACTGAAAGTTCAGGGCAAGTCAAATGATGTGACGCTTCATATGTGTCTGTGTGATATGTCATAAAATTGGTCCTTTGGGTCAATACCATTAGGCCAGGAGCAACAATCTACATTGTTTTATTTTGTTAATTAAGAATTAAAAAAATACACACCAAATCCACCCAGGCTGGAAACAGCTCTTACCTAGCATGGGGCAGCTCCTGGCATCTTCTCACAGGGGCCACACCTGCAGCCCCCCAATACCAAAACCTTGTCACATAAACCTAATACAACATTTTAACAAAAATATTAAGAATGTAAAAGGACAGAATTTGGAAAAGTATTTTTGTACATTAAGGCATCTTGCTTTTTCACACATTATTGTTGTTTTCACAAAAATGATCATGTAATGATCATAATCTGGATTATGGCCTCTAGATAGTTTGGGTTATCAAGGACATGTTATTAAGAATCATTATCACATATTTATGCTACAAATATGACCTACTTTGAAGTTGTTACACCCTGTTAAGGATGTTACTCAACACTCCTTTTTGGAGCACCACCTGGCTGCAGGGAAAGCAACAGAGCTGCATTTTTTCCCTCGGTTTACCTTCCCAGCCTGGTCACTGAACACCATTCTTTGCATTTTGGAGGTAGTCTTGTGACTATAACAAAGCCACTGATGGTCTCAGCATGGGTCTAAATCACAATCTCAGTTCTCAGTTTCTACAGAGAGGTCAAAGGGTGAGAGAGGACAACAAAGAAGGTGAAGGGCCTGAATGGGAAGTGATACGAGGAGGTCCCTTGGTTTGCTCAGCCCAGAGCAGAGCAGGCTGAGGGGAGGCCTCATGGCGGCCTGCAGCTCCCTCACGAGGGGAGCGGAGGGGCAGGCGCTGAGCTCTGCTCTCTGGGGACAGCGACAGGACCCGAGGGAACAGCATGGAGCTGGGACAGGGGAGGGTCAGGCTGGGGGTTAGGGAAAGGTTCTGCACCCAGAGGGTGGTCGGGCACTGGGACAGGCTGCCCAGGGCAGTGGTCATGGCACTGAGCCTGTTGGAGTTCAAGAAGTGTTTGGACAGTGCTCTCAGACACATGGTCTGATCTGTGGGTGGTCATGTGTGGAGCCAGGAGTTGGACTCCATGACCCTTGTGGGTCCCCTCCAACTCAGGATATTCTGTGACTCTATGATCTTTCCCAGGGCAGGATGAGGCATTTACCAGATGCTTCTCCAGGAGGGGCAGTTTGCACCACCAGCCCTCTCTGGAAAAAGAGACTTTCACTATGAAACACTAAATTTTCATCTTGGCAACAGTAAACTTACTTGACAACATAGGGCAATAACTAGAAGAGTGTGAGAGAACCTTCTCCCAGGACATCCACTCCAGCAGAATATCCTCTTAAAATCACAAGTGGTTCCCAAGCCAACTGTTACAATCTGCTCCTAGCAAGCTCTTCTCCCTGCCTCCACTGCCCTGTTGTCCCAGGCCCACACTGCTCCTGCTTGCCTGGGTGGGGATGCTCCTGTCCCATTTGCAAAGTCCCCAAATTACGCCCAGCCATGGCACAGCCCCCACCTACAGTGCCTGCCCTTGTGGCAGTGCAGTGGTCCCATCGCCAGCCCGAGCAGGGAACATACAAAGGAATATACAAAGGAATATACACGTCCACGTGTTCCTGCCAGCACAGCCTTCACCACACAGCACCACCACACCAACGCAGCTCTTACTTTTACAGAAGTATGCAACAGAGATAAATAAGTCATCTCCCTGTTTTCATGCCACCGCTCTGATCCCACGTGCATTTTGGGTTTTAGTCAACAGACTTAAGTGAAATACATAACACTCACAAGGTGAGGGATGAAACAAAAATCCAGGCACCCTGTAGCACAGATGAAAGCAGAAGATCCCAAAAGCAATAGGATGGTTTGCTGCTGTTTGTCTCCATTATTCTACTGCCTGTTTGGAAAGTGCCCAGCACTTCCCACTGTAAGATAGACTTGCTGATGGTATCTGAACTTACAAAGTTAACCTCTTGGGCTGTCATTTTTCTAGGTAGATGGCTATCTCAAACAAGAATGTCAAAAAAAAAAAAAAAAAAAAAAAAAAAAAAAAAATCCCCCAAAGAGCTGCTGCAGAGCTTTGCTGGAGCTCACTAACGCCCAGCCTGTGGATGCTGTTTGGCTTTATGTTCTCGCACAGCTCTGCTTAAAACGAGCGTACCCAGAGCAGCCTTTATGCATTTGTTGCCCGCACCTGGCTCCACGCGGGGCTGGGAGGTGCAGTCAGTGCTCCTGCTGCCCCGGCATGGGCCTGAGGATCCCATCCTGCTCCGGAGAGGAGTTTGGCAAACACTCACATTCAGCTCACTGCGGGGCATAGGAGGGGAAACACAAGGCAATCCCTGCTCACAGACAAAGCGGGATTTTAGGAGCATACTTTGCATGAGGAAGGCAAGCAGGACTCCAGCACATTTCCAAGCGCCGCCTGGCAGGAGGGGCAGCCCTAAGTCCACACTTATTTGGGGTGAGAACAGCACACCTACCAGTACAGCAGCCAAACTTCATATAACCACTGCCGTAGCCTCACATAACCACAGACAAACAGAGGATTTAGCAGAACATTTCCAAAGTGTTACCAAGTAGGCTACTTCTGTTTGCGCTGCTTTGGCCCCCAGCCTGGGAGCCATGCAGTGAGCTGTTGTAATGGTAGTGCCAGGTCTCTCCAGGACTTTGTTTTACAGTTTCCAGGTACACTGAGACACGTTAAGGTTACAGCTGGGAAACACCTGAGCCAGCTGCCTGCAGATATTGCTTAAGTTAAATCTCACCTCCTGGACAGGGAACACTCTCACAACCGGGTTGTGGCAGCAGAACACCTTCCATAGCACATTTGGAAACACCACACCCAAACCAAAAGGAGTCCAGGGAAGTCAGCAAGTTTCATCAGTAAATACGATGGGGTGCCTGCAAACACCTTCCTTACAGCCAGGTTCCTCTACGGAGCATCACCCGGCACAGCGGGGATTAAATTTCATTGCTAGGCAAAACTCTGATGTAACAGAGGAACTTTCTGCCAGAGCCCTTCAGCACCGCTTGTGACATGGGGAGATTTAATTTGAAGAATATGCAAATGACAGCATTAATACACTGCCAGCCTTGGACTTCGTTGTGGTCATAAGCGAGTGTCCCAGGGGAAGGGAACTGCTTGGCACGTGTTCTCTCTCCCGTCCTGCTTCTAACCCTGGCCAGAAAGCAGCAAGGTCTGTCAGGTTTTTATCCAGCTTGCAGGTAAAGGGTTACAGATTCTAGGAAGTATTAAATGCAAACTTTAAAGGATTTTATTTTCATCTGCAGTCACATGACGCCCTAATACCCAATGACACTAACTACAGTGTCTCATTAAGAGGTCATGCGAACTCCCAAGCTAAACAAGGCATTCTTACATATTTAACATTCAAATGCAGAAGCCACGCTAAGCCATGGAAGATTGCAATCAGAAAAAAGCTACACTTCCTGATCAGCACAGAAGCGACAGGTAGGAAAAGTTCTCGTTCCTTTAAACTTACAGCATTGTGCTTTCGAGAGAAAATGTTTCCAGGGCATATCTTGTACTGTCTCTCTTTCTCAGCTTTCAGAATAATCTAATACTTTTATTTGGAAAATACCTGATCCTGCTTGTTTCACCTGTTGTACAATCTGCAATGTTTGTATGCTCGGAAACACAGCTGGCTCAGCAGAAATCCAAACAAAACAATGTTCTTAAACGGGATGTAACTGCTGAAAAACTCATATTTCTTTAAGATTTCTTAGTTATTGAAACAGCTGCATCGGAGTATGTGAGGTGAAGGGGGTGTTAATGTGTCTGATGTCTGAATCAAAGGGATTTGGAGCTCTTCTGACTTTACTTATGCCATGAATTGCACATTGTTTCAGTCCCGTCAAGGAAAGCGTATTTTAGTGGATGTGGCTTCCTCAGTGGACTTTCGTGATTTCTGAGTTCTCCTCCTACAATTTGGTGCATTTTAAAGAAAAAAAAATCTTGCAAAAGCAAATGAAAGGCAGATGAGGGTATTTCAGTGCTCTACAAAAGGAGAAAAATTTACAAAACAGGGGAGTACAAAGAAAGTAAGTTAAAACCCAATTAATTGAGAATTTAAATTGTATTAATATATAGCTGCTTATACAGTAAGTGATAAAGTTTCACTGAAAACTGCTGACAAAATTGCAGAAGGTTTTGTTTTTGTTTTTTAACTTTTGCTGAAGGATTTTTCCAGGGTACAGCATCAGTATTTGTATCACAAAGATCTTTTTCTCATCACGGTTTTTCTCTAAACTGTAATTGTTTTCAGGCGGGTTTCTACAAACTTGTCATTTTCATCCCTTTATAGGGTTTTAGTTGTAGACTACATTCTGTAGAGCTACAAAACCTATATTTACTCAAAGACCTCGAGTGCATCAGAAGGTTTCCACCCCCTGGGGATTGCCACTACATGAAAGGAGCAAGTGGTTTTTATTGTTTTACTCCTACGCTGGTTGGGTGGTGATTGCAAGCAATGTATTTTTTCCTCAGTTTATTCTATAAAACCCATCTCTTTTTCCTCTTCCCACGTAATGCAAGTGGATACCAAAAAGAAGTGGGGAATAGCAATACTTACAGCACCTTGCTTCTGATAAGCTGTCAACTTTCTCTGCTTTATCGTTACCAGTACTTCCAATACATTTGAGAAAGGTTGAGCCCCAGCAAGTTTATCACTAGTGCTTAAAGAAATAAACAGTCAGAGTGCCCATCTTGAACTACTGTAGGTCTAACGTCAAGAAGGGCCAAGACCCCGCTTTGGCCTGGTCTGTCCAGCCCAAGACATCAAAAATCTTTTACCAAGCCAGCAGACCTGCTCACCTCCCAGCAGAGGAGCTAACCATAGTGAATGTAGCAAGAAGCCACTATGCTCTAACAGAACTATTCTACATTACTGTAACTGACCTCCGAGCTTAAATTATTTTTAAAAAATCTATTCAGTAACTTGTATTTGCTAAGCAAAACTTAAATATAAGGGCAGTGAGGGGAAGACACGAGCTCCCACCCAAACAGCCACCCTGTGACACAGGCTTTCACTGACGAGGAAGGCTGCACCTGCTGGGAGAGGAACAGCCAGCCTCGGCCAGCCTCTTCTAACAGATGTTTGTACAAATTGGGTGGGTCACGGAGAGCCAGCACTTAGTCGCTACGGAGTTAAAGCTGCTGAAGGTTGATTGCACAACATGTCTTTGTAGGATGGGAGATAAAAGGAATGCTAAAGTTACTCTGTGGGCAAACAGGCACCGAGTGAGGCGAGAAGTTGCTCGTTTCCAGAGGAGAGGAACACAAGTGAGGAGTGTGCTGCTAGAGCTCTAGCAGTTCAGATGTTCTTTATAGCAACAATTTTACAGTCGTTACAGGAATCTGCACTGATTTAATTTCTGGTGAAATAATCCAACCTGTTATCTCGGTTTGTCACATCAGCATAGTCAAACGTAGTGTTGTTTCACGGTGAGGACACACAAATCAAAGACTTCCTTCTCATACACAAGGAAAGAAAGAGATGATTGGAAACTGAGATCACCGGAAACCCAACAGAATTTTTCTCTTTTATCTTGGGCAGAAATCAAGCAAACATAAAAACAAAAACACTTCCAGAACTTTGGAATAGTTTTCTCTTCTCCCTCAAACCAAAGCTAAGCAAAGCACTGCTCCAAAGCCAACCCACCTCTTCACAAATGCTTGCAAATCTCAGGAAACTTTAACAGATTAAGGTTCATACTGAAAATCATCAACCTGATTTTATCGCAGCTCTAGGCAGGTGAGAAGACAGAGCAAAACTTGCAAGTGAAGGGAACTGTGGCTTCCTCAGAAAACCTGCTAGAAAGTGGTCAACAAGCAAGGTAAACATTGCTGAGTGCTGAGGCCCTTCTCTAACCACACAGTTGTTTTTATCAGATCTTAAGGAAATACAGCAAGTATTTGCTGTAAGGCTTTAACTAAATGAAAGCCAAGGTGCCTCACGCAGGCTGGGGTGCAATCCTTTCCTTCCTGCTGTGGAGAAACAAAGAGCAGGGGGGCTTGGAGCAGGCAGGGCCCACACAGGAAGCCAGGGCCTCTCCTGGCTCCATCCTATCGTACCACCTTAGAAAAGCCTTCCTTCATGTTTTTTTGGGAAGGGGTGGCCTGTATCTGCACAGTATCCAGTCAGACACGGCCTTGGCATTGTCTATGTCTTGCACTGCCACTGTTTCATGGATGACTTGGTGGGGATGGGACTTGACACACGCAACACTGACGTGATGAGATTTAATCAGTTAATAAATATTTGCTTCAAAGTTACAATTCCTCCTCCAAAACCTGTTCATCTGAGGATTATGTACAGTCACCTTACAGCAGGGCGTGACTGAGACTTCCACCAAAAATAGTTAACTGGAAAAACATACACGATCTCTGGGCTTCCTTGCTTTCATGACAGAAAATATGCTGGTGGCTTTTTTTGTTTTAGCACAGGTTGGTTGTTCTAGCACTCCATGGGGCGTCCATTTGAAATGAAACAATGAAAGGTCTGGTTTTCAGTGGGTGTGCAGTGCTGCAACACATCTCAGAGAGGGCACGGCTGAACCGAGAGCGGGAGGCCAGGTCCCAGCTCCCTCCTCACCCCTGAACTAGCACCCGAGTGTGCTCGCTTCACGTGCAAGCAATGGTGCATGGAAAACTTAGGGTTTTGCTGAGCTGTAGATGAAGAGTGCTGGCAAGCAGGATGTACTGCCATGGAGAATGGGTATTAAACACGATGGAGTTTTACTTATTGAAAGTTTAAAATCAAAATGGACAAAATATGTGAGTTTTGGTAGCAAGGCCAAAAGGGATTATTGCAAAGAAGGAACAACACAGCAATTTTCCTTGAGCTCCCCTTTGAGTCACTTTCACTTGGACATATGGAGGAACTTTAAAATTTTATTAAGAGCTGAATACATTGTTTGGAAACTAAACATTTAATCAGTTACAGCAGGAAGCGGGGGGGGGGGGGGGGGAGAAGACCTACGTTTTCTTTTGTGTGACATTTTTGTCTGCAGTTTCTATACAAGTTTATTTAACTTCCAATTCTTCACTTTAACCGCAGATGTTTGCTGCAAAGCCACAGATGCTTTCTGGTTAGAAAAGTATTTGTGGTCAAATATTCTATTAATTCACATAAGTTACTTTTCCATTTGGGAGAAAAGAATAAGCAATCTCCCTGCAGCTTACTTTTTTTGGCGTTACCAAATGGGCCTGGCTCCACTTTGAATCATTCCTCAACTATAAAAGAAAGACGTGTGTTGCTATTAAAGAGCAGTTAATCTTCTGATTTTATGTAAACAAGCTCCAGTGCCTTGCTATCGCAGGCAATCTGCTTTTCTGCAAGAGCAGAGTAACAAGGAGGAGAGTACCCCAAGTGAAATAGGAAACACCCACAAAACGACTGAAAAACCTTTCAACCTGGAGTCCACCCTGGGACCTTGTCATACTGGCTCCAGTGGGAGCAGTGTCAAATCCTCACACACAGGCCAGGAGGAAAATACACACCCCCATGTGCCTGGGTGCGAAGGCACTTCGCCCAGGCAGGTTGGCATTAATGCCCACAGACAATTAATGTCCGTGCACTCTGATGTGGAGGCTCCAGAGGCTGATTTAAGGCTGGAGTGTCCTAAATGAGCTGTGTGGAGCCTGGGGACTTGCCAGGCCGTGGGTTCCCTCCTCCTCTGAAAGCCCATCCGCTCCCTGTATTTGTTGCAATGGTTGCATTTATAGGCTTGAGCTGTATTTATGGCATTCCCTTCCCCCTGGATCCCACAGCCACTTGGCAACTCTGTTTGATCAGCGGTAGGTTTGGGAGCATCCAGCATTATCTACCTTACTAAGAAGCTGAGCTTTGTGCAACAGCCGGGGATGCAGAAAGCAGGGCCTGTGCCCTGAGACAGCTCAACAACAGCCCACCAGTTTCCTCACCTCTCCCTCCATGCCCCTGCCCACACCAGGGCACGTCCCAGGGACCAAGTTACCTGCAGTTTATTCCCCCCACCCCAAAAAGTGTTAGCAGCTCTTACTCTTCTTACAGCACGCAAGCCTGATAGTGATCTGATTTGGGTGATTTTAACGTGGCTTATTTCCAAGGAGCTACTCCTCTGATCTATTCATAGTAAAAGTACTCTTCTGACCTACTCAGAGTAAAACAGGCAAAAGGCTTGGATGGTGTCAGGTTGTTGAAGTAAGCTGATGGTCTTGCTCACTGTGTAGAGCTCAATGGAAAAAAAAAAAAAAAAGAAAGAAAAGGCAGTTCTGTCATCTTCCACTTACATGAATTAAGCTTTGTTAAGGTCCTTTCCATCTCTATTTTTGGTTTGGGTGTGGTGTGGAAAAAACAATATTTACCATCTCAGTAGCTGTGCCCTTTGTGTATTTGTTTTCATGTTCCCTTTCCCCATGTGAATTCAGCAGATGTTGCATGGCTTGATAGCAGCTCTGTATTGCTGTTGCCTGAATGCGTGCATGTCTCCACTGAACATTAGCAGTGAACGGGCTGTGTCTGTGCAGCAAAGATACCGACTTAACTGCCAGGCACTGTTTCACAGGCAAACGTGCATAAAGAAGAAAAATACCACAAGATTTCATTTGCAATGTAAATGAAACAGCAGCTACAGTCATCAGCCCTAAACTGAAGGCCTCCAGGGGCCTGAGACGCTACAACCATGTACAATGTCCCATTTCCATCCTTAACATGTCTTTTTAAATTGAAATCACTTGAGAATATTTTCCATTGCATTGGATGAATATGCTAAGATTGCTAAAAGGCTACTCCATATTTACCAATATACATTAAAAACTAATGCTCACTGCAATTATCCAATTCATTACTTTCCATAAAAACGTTTCCATCTATTCTATGTTTACTAGAGTATAAACAGACAGATTTGCTGTTGCACAGATGATCAAAAAGCCCAAAGACCTCTTAAGGAGACAGAGCAAAGACAAAGAGCTTGAGCTAGGGGAAGGAAAGCTGCATGCTTTCATGGCCAATACCAACATCACACATTCATCAGACTACAGCAATAGTTTTGTTTCATTTCTCTGCCATCTTTCCACAATAAAGCTTTGCTGTGGCACCACTGAAAACAATGTCGTTGGATGTGCCTCCTGGAGAGAGACAGTGAGCCTGTTTAGCTCAGAACCCATGCTCATATCCATGTGTGGTATGGGGAAGACCAGGTTTGAGAAGCAAGGAGCTAAATCAGCCCCAAGCTCTGTACGGGAGGCAGAATTTGAATCCAGGTCTCCTGACTTCTCTAGGAGCCAAATCTGCCTCTAGAGAGTAACCCTTTAAAGTCCCAGCCCACTGTCAATAACTCTCCCGTCACGAGGAAGCATGTCAGATGGGCCAATAAATGAGGGTCTTACCCACAGGCAGCAGACGTTTGCCTTACGATGGAGCTACCTGAGACGCACCATTTATAGCCATGGCATAAGCTGTCTGGAACAAGGAGTTCTGCTGGAAATGTCAGCATGTTGTCAGCACACGGCATCGGGAGCTGCTCCGCTGCAAAGGCAGAGTCCTACAAATCAGACTTAATTGTGCAATTTCCATTGATAATTTTGGTGAATACAGCCCATTCTTTTGCACAGGATTAAAGGGAAAAAAAAAATAGAAAAAGAAAAAAAAAGATTACTCAGCTGGACTGACTCTAGACAACCCTAAGTCTTTCAGTGGAATGAATACCTTCCTATAACTTTCAAGTATTGTTCTACAGTGAAACTGAAAAAGGTTGCAAATGCAATCAAGATGAACAATAATAGCGCAGAAATGCATCTGTATTTCACTGCTATCTCACCATTACCATATCTTTGCCACTTTGGGGCCTTTTAATGCAGTGGTCAATGCTTTGGACCTGCCTTCTGCTGAGAAAGAATTATTGTAATCACTACATAAAAACACTTCACTCTTGTTCACAAAATCATTGTGCCAAATCATTCTCTTAGCCACCCATCATCACTCAATGTCTGCTAAGGAAATTGGTTTAAAATAACCAAATGGAAAAGTTCACAGGCGCTCTAAACAGCTCCAGATTAAATTATCTCTATGCTTTACACATTAATCTAAGTGCTGTATTTAAAAGAAAAGAAAAACCCTTTGAGTCGCAAAGAACTCGTGTAAGAGAAAAAGTCACATCACATGAAAGGGTCTTTATTAAGGTATTGTATCAGAGTCTTTTCTTGAAGATTTTTGAGTGTGGCTTTAAGTAGTTTTAGCGTATTCTGTATCTTTCTGTTTTAAAAGGCTTGTTACCCATTTTCAGTGCTTTGTAACCATGGCCCAAACAATCCTCTGCTTTTCTGCTCTCTGCCCACCATTCTTCATGTGAAATGTTTGGGAACAATGAGGTAAAAATATCCTAGTACGTTTCCCACATTTATTATGTAGAAGCAGGACCATGTGGCAGGAGCATCCTGAGGAATGGAACAGGGGGGAAAGGAAAAAATAATAATAATAATAATAATAATTTTAAAAAAGAGGCACTGGGTGCATGAGGCTGTGTATCTTTGAGGCTATGTTAGAACTGAAAGCTGTCTGATACAGGTATATCCTGACAAAGAAATTGATTTATGTGGCTTAGACTGTTTTCAAATTATTCCTATTTTTATTCTACATATTTGATCCTCAAACATACCCAGAGTTGAACAGGTCTAAGCAGTTCAGGCTGCAAAATAATCTCAGAAAAAACTGCTTAAGCGAGGCACAGCAGGGCCTTATCATTCACTGAAATACCACTAAACATCTGGTACTCCTACATGCTACTACTGGCAGTCATCTGAACTGTGGACCACCAATATCTGACATAATATCTGACAATGCCCACTCTTTGCCCACTAAATACGTCATCTCTGCACCCACAACATATCAAATTCTTCAGAGGAAAGGATCTTCTCCAGGTGTCCCACCACAAGCTGTATTACTTAGCTGCACTTCATCTTTTGATCCAATTAAACACCAGCAAGGATAAGAAATCATGATCAAAGTGATCAAAATTACCAGTGCTGTTATACAGGACAACAAGTTGTTGTTTTTAAGATGGGCAAAGACAATTTTTTTTTTCTTTCAAACCCACCTACTCACCTGTACCAAGTACATAGTTCTCCAGTCTTTACATTTATTTTTCCTCTCTGTCCTTCTGTACATGCCTTAGCCCCGTGCCTTCTGATTCTCAGACCCTCTAGGCTGTCTTTGGGCAGGAGGCTGAGTTGTTAATTCACAGTGCTCTCTTTCAGTTTGGCCAAGAAAAAATACATTTGGCTGAGCAATAAATTTATAGTGCACGCTTTGTGGGCCATACCTACTCCTCTGAGTAGGATTCACTTTAGACTAGCAGTAACAAACCAAAGATGCAACTCTTGCAAACTCAAGCTATTTATAAACGGGCTTCAGTATTCTTTCATTCTGTTTATGTTCCACTTTGAAGATCAAGTTGTAACTGAAATCTTCCCAAAAGATTTTCCAGTCTGCCAGGCACACAAAATGCCATTTTTTTTTCCTGTGTTTAACTTAATTTTCCTTTGAAACAATGAAAGTAACAGAAACCCTTTACCCTATGAATTCTGCTTGCCTTACAAGGAACGCAAGTTTCATGGTTTTCCCCCAAACCTGATAAGCTGCCAAACATGTTAAATTGTCTTTGTCTCACAATGTTGGAGTCTGTAAATCATTGATTCTTCTAATCTTATAAAATTATTTTCTATTTTCCATATTATTGCAGCTTGGTGCAAAAAAACATATTTGCTAATGAAAATTGATTCATAGGGCCAGCATCTGAGATGAGCCCCACAAGCATGGCATATTGCAAATCTGTGGTTTGCACTGCTGTAACGACTGCATTAAATGAGCGTTTGTCATGATAAAGTAAACCTGACGGAACTTCTCTAAAGTATGTTTAGCGCAGATAATCCCGTAGTGGTATGCTCTCCCTGCTACAGGGCTTGTATTGTTCAGTATCATGCCATGAAAGAGCCTAGATCTGCTCTACTCTTGACTTGAAATAAAGTTAATCATAGACTGAGATTTCTTTGTTCAGTAAAACAGATTGTTTCTGGCCTTTTCAATTTTACTTTATCTCACATTCCTATAGCCTGCAATATTCTTCTGTCCACAGAGCTCACTGTACAGCACGGTGTTAATGCAGCTGAATAGCTCACCTATACACTGGCACAAAATCTCAAATCCAAGGTCTGAGTCCATCAAGAGTCACCTGTTTTCTAAATTTGGCCTTCTGTTTCTCAGTCTGTGCAAGGCTCTATTGTTAAGGTGCAGGATTTGTACTTTATGCTGGTTGTTTTGGTTTTCCTCATTTCCATGGCATCCCCGGTAAGGAGCATAACATCTGAAGATATAAAAAAGCCCTTTGTGCTCCAGGAGATATACAGGGTTTCTTGAATAAGGCTGCTGGAAACTTTGCAACAGAAACTGCGTGAGTAAATATACTACCGCCCAGAAAAAGCTGGGCTCCCTTTCCCGGGCAAACGGAAAGATTAACTCCATCAAGCCCTGCAGATTCAGGAGCCCTCTGTCCTCAAAACTTCCTCATCGCATAGCTCTCGTAGCTCTTTTGACAGAAGGAAACTTAAGCTTAAACTGGCAAAGACCCCATTCATTTATGCCAAGAAAATCCCACACAATTTGGAATTAATCAATAGCTCAGAAATCCCCTCCCACCTACCACATGGAGCCCAGTCTCCAAAAACCTGCAGTGTCTCTCTAGGGTGGTATTTGAAAGAAGCCTGTTTGCAGAGCTATCTTCACCCTCCTCCCATGCCACCTTCCCACACAGAGATCTTTTGCTACTTTCCTCCCATGGAAAAAAATAACATACCCATGTAGAAAATAAAGGCTAGAGCACCATAAAACCTGGAAAAGCCTGATCTGAGAAAATTTCTTCACCGAGTCAGCACACTTTCCTCCCAGTAAGAAAGGCAGTGTTTATAGTCCAACAAAAAGCGACGCAAACAAGGCTTAACACTTGAGTCAATGAGCACTTAGGAAAGGCCTGGTAACAAAGGTATGCCTGAAGCAAAGCCTGGGCTTCACCTTTCTTTCTCCAGGCCTTTCTTTTGCTTTCCAGGAGGCCTGAAAACCATTTTATGGGACCAAAATCACAACTGATTGCCACAAAGTTTTCCACAAATGCCCTTTTTTGAAGCATTCAGGAGAGACGCCTGGACAAGGGAGGTGTTCCTCACTGGCAGGGTGCAATCACACAGCTCCCACCGTGCTTCAGGGCCTTGCCCCTCTCCTCCAGGAGTTTGTCACACAGCTGCCATACAGGATTTCCCCTTTTAACGGGGCTGTAGGTGATTTGCAGATCAGCTCATCAAGAACAAGAGAGCTGCTTTCAGTTTTTCACAGTATTTCCTTGGTTGTGTTACAGTAGCATCTACAGGCCCCGGAGGTGATAAAGGTCGCATTGCTTTGGCTGTCACAGAGCCACCTGTACGACATACTCTATTTAAATATTGCCAGATTAAATAGCAAGTTTCAGACAGCAGACTGGATCCAGGCTTCTGGCATCTGCTGCTGCTGGGACAGTAAGGCTGAACAGCCCGATCCCATTCTGTGTATTAGTAAAGGATGCACCACCCCTGAGAAGCAAGAACTCTGTGTTTTAATCCCTTTGGATTTAGGAAGCAGATACCACCGGTATCTAAAATCCCAGAGGATGGGTGACCTCAGGAGGTTACCCCACAAGGTGTGGGGGGCGCTGCCTTTGTAGCAGTGGGGTCCGATGCCTGCCATGTGCCTGAGCGGGGGCAGAACTCACCCAGCGGCAGGGGCCCTTCGAGGCCAAGGAAACACCAGGCCCACAAACCTCAAGTTGCCTTGGTCAGACAAAAGGCTATCTGCCACCTGCAAGCCACCGTCACATCTAGTAACATGACTTTTAGCAGCAACACCAATTTTGTGGGGCAAGACCTAGTACATAACAGGCACTAAATAACCCAAACAGCACAGTAGGGCAGCAGCTGGTTGCTGCCTGAGCTGGGGGCCAGCACCGTACTCTTGAAGCCCACTTGGGGCCAGGGTGCCCACAGCAGGGCCATGAGCAGGCTGCCAGGTGTTAGTCAGGCCTCTTAGCCACAAAGCTGTCCCCCCCAAGCATTGCTCCACCCAACCCGCACAGCTAATTACCCTAATATTAATGTTTGCCACCTGTTTCCTTCTCCTTAGACTTTGCCCATGGAGACATCTTTTCCCTAAGCCTGAATTTCCAAGCTTCCATACTCCTTTCATGCCTGTAAAACTTTCTACTATATGAAAAAGCAATATATATATATTATATATATATATAATGAATATATCAGGGATCTTTCAAAGCAGTACATGCTAACCAAACTTTGTTTCTTTTGTACAAAATTACACACAATCTACTCCTTTCTGGAGGCAATAGCAATGATGGGTTTCCACTCCCCGCCTCTCTGTAGCAGGGCTGGGATTTTCACTCAATGTCGCAAGAGCAGAGGCATTGCAAATGAAACAGTGGACTTGTTTCACAAACTTCCTTGTTGTTTTCTCACTGTTATTTGCCACCTATTCAGGGACAGTTCTTGTTTGAGAAAGGAAGGAGGAAATCAGTGGAGTGCTGCCTCTGTCTCCTCTCACCTCTCATGGAAAACCTCCCCACAGTTGCTGGTGGCCACCAGAGGCTGTGTCCAGAGCCAGTGTCCAAGGGGACACCATCTGGGCACCTACTCCAACTTCTTAGGATGGTGCAATGGTTTCAGTGGTTTTGAGGCCTCTGGTTCACATGCACTTCTCACTTTGTGAGCTCAGAAGAAGCTTTAGCCACAGTAGATTGTGGCTTTTTTTTTGTTTTGTTTTCTTTTTCCCAGAGGGCACTTTTGTCCATCATGAATTTTAAATATATTTTTTAATTTTTTTTTCACACATACAGAACAGCTCAAAGAAATTGGTGAGAGTAGGGCTGTCTCTTGGCAGCAGTTCAGCATCACAGAAATTTAGCTGTGATGGGAAGTTACACCACAAGTCACTCATACATGACTTTTACTGAAAGAAAGCTTTGTTATAGAGGAAATAAAAAATATAAGCTCAATACATTTAAAGGTTTTCAAGAGGTAATCACCTAGAAAATACAGTGTGAAAAAGCCTGTAAAGGACAAAAATATCTTATTTCTTCAGACACCTTCCACAACTCACCACAATGAGCTGTGTAGACTGAAACTCTGTCAGATAGCAGGAGGGTTAGGAAAGCAACAACTACATTTTTACGCAGATCTGCCAGTCCATCTTAGCTGAAATGAGTTCTAGCGTCTTTCTGACATGAACAAGGCAGAATTTGGTAGAATCTGGCTAGCTATCTGCATCTCCATCAGAAACTCAACCCCTTCCCTGTCAGTTCACCATCTCTTCTTACCAGCACACTGATCCAAGCCAGGAAAGAAGCTCAGGTCTTTGGCAGTCAGCCTGCAGACTGGAAAGGAACAGAAAAAGTCAGGGACCACACATCCCCCTGTGTGCTCCAGTGTCCCCAGGCCATACAGACATTCCTACCAGTAGGGCCTGCAGAATCTTGAGCAGTTGAGGGGAAAGAAGTTCTTATTATTGGGGATAATATTAATGCTAGTTCATGTAAATTACTTAGACCCTAAATTAAAGGTGATTTTCAAAAGAATGACAGTGTCAATATTGGCTTTGGTATGTGTTACCAAGGCCCAGGATTTTTAATTTTAACTGATTTTAACATTAAAAATTTGATGGTTGTAAAATCCGGAGAGCCATTAATTGTGAGAAACAGATCTCATGACTGAAGGACTGGTACCAGTTTTACCTGATGAGAATATCTTAACTTCAGTAATGGCCATACCTTGCAAAAAATGCAAGCCTCTGCTAGACATTAACCATCCTCAGTAACCCCAAAACTTAAGCTGATTCAAGATGTGTTACCTGGCTTTAGTCAGTGTAAAATCAAAAGAACTCCTGACTAACCTTCACCTTATCTCTTTAAAATCCCAGGAATACGTTCAAATCATGCCAGTTCAGTCAAGTTAAGCCTACAACAGAAAAATAAATGCCTAAACTTGAGGCCTTCTTTGTTGACAATGTAATCAAAGACTGAAAAAAAAAAAAAAAAAAAAAAAAAAAGGATTCCTCTCATTTAAAGCTAACACTTCTGTATCAATTCTGCATGTGAAGATTACAAGCAAATGCCAACACCTGGCAAACCTAGTCTGGCACCTGGGCACAGTGGGTATCCCAGCTCAGGAGAGGTGAGCATCCAGCCTGGGTGAGATGCTTTAGCGGCACTGCTTCAGCTGTAAACTCACTGCTCAGAGCTGCTCACGGAAAGAGCACTGCATACTACACACCCTGCTCTAATGAAAGCATGGCGTAGCACTGGCAGTGTTAAACTGAAGCAATTTTCTACATAAGAATGATGTGCTGATTTAAAATTGGTTTACGTTGATTAGTTTACTCTTGCTTCACAACAGTGCCATTTCTGTGGGCAAACAAGTCTTAAATACTTGGACTATCATTCTCACAGGGTTAATTTTAAATTAAGGAATAGGTTGCAAGAAAAAGTAATTTCATGCTTCAAAAACAACTTTTTTATATTCCAAAAGCTTGGAATCCAGAACCATCAATCCATAATCTTATCCAAATGTTGATGTCGTCAATGCACTTTAAAGCAGCTTTTAATTAAGTTAAATAAAGAAAACAGATGCTGCTGAAGAAATGCCCAGTAAGAATTTCTATTTCTAGATAAAACTGCTTGAAATGCATAAGCAATTCTGCTAACTGTGGGATGTGATGCACACAACTAAGTGGATAGGTGTTTAGTGAGACTTGTGTGCCATTTTATGTGTCACTGTGAGCAGTCAGCACAAAGATAATGATGTGAAATAAAGAAGAATGAGCCTATAGCCTCCACTTCTAATTAAATAAAATTGCATAAATCATAGCCAGTAGCATTTGCTCTGGGTTACAACAGCATTTACTTTCCTTTAAAAGGAGCTTCAACTGCCCAAACCAAAGCAGTCTTCCTTCAGTTTTCTTAGCTGAGAGGAGCATGCACACAAGATGCCCATTCTGACAACAGCTCCTGCAGTCAGTGCTGCTGTAACCCAAGTCTCACCCAGGCCACAACGTGGTCTTAAAGCTAGACGGTATCAGCGTGGAAATCTGCAGCAGAGGGAGCAAGAGTAAAAACTAGGTCAGTCTAGCTGAATTGCAGTAGTTTGTCTGATAAACACCTTTGCTAGCCACTTTGAATGGGCTTTAGAGATCACATTAGGGAAATGTTTTTGTTTTCCAGATCTTCATCTTGGTTCTTTCCTGCTTTGCTCAGAGGACTCTCTACTGATACATTCTCCTGGGCTTTCACTTGGCTGGAGGGTGCAAATACTGCTATTATTGAAACTAGAACTTGAAAATGGACCAGAATTTCCCTTTGGCAAGATTTTGTGTGCCTTTTAGACCATTATGTGCGCAGTAAGATTTATCATAAACACCTAGATTTCTCTCCCAGAAGAGCTACCTACTGCAGGCTGGTCCTGGCCCGTTGTATGCAGCAAGCAGCGCAGGAGGAGACAAGGGTAGAGCTGTCGACTGCTTTGGTGATGGTGCTTTCTGGCCTTTGGGGACAGCTGCTCCTTCTACCTGGAGGAATACTCACTTCAAAAAAAAAAAAAAAAAAAAAAAAGATAAAAACTAACTTTGGTAACGTAGGGCTTTCCAAGCACTCATCACAGCAACAAGGAACATATGTTACACACATAACAAAAGTGATTAGGAAAGCCTGCTCCGAAGGCTGTGTTTGATAGCACTGAATCTTTAAAATGGCAGCTGAAGTGCTGCTACCCCACGTCGTTTCATTCCTCGGCTACGTCAGTGCGATATTCACACCACTGGGAACTGTAGGAACAAGTCCCCCTCCGAAGCTGGGGCCTCAGAGGCTGCATATGTTATCCAAATACATGAATGAAAGCTGAGCACATCGGGCTGCTCTCAGCCACCCATCTACATAACAGCAGTTATCTCAAATATTGCGCTAGGAGAGTCATGTTTAGCGAAGAACATTTTGTTACAACGTCTGCTTATACAGGAAATACCATTCCTGAGAGCTCCCCCATTTCCCTGGCCTTCAGCACAGTGTGTTTCTTACCTCTATTAGCACAATCTTTGCTGCTAAGCCATTTGTATAAGTTAGTATCTGACTGCATCTCTAATCTGACTGACAGGATTATAGACATTATGTGTTTACTTAAGGGATTTTTCTACTTATGGAATCAGTCTGCAATCTTCTCACTGTCTAAATTATAACCTAGGATTTAGTGTCATCCATTTCCGTATCCTCAGAAATGTGAACGGAGGGAAATCCCATTTCCACAGGAGGCTCCCCATGGCTCTTTGCCTGCCGAAGAGCTTATGGCAGTACATTCACTCTTCAGAAACCTTCGGAATTTTTGCAGCTAAATTAGATTCTGCTTTGTCACCACTGCCTGGAAATAGTCAGAGGCTGGGAGATGACTGGGTGTCTGGGAGTACTGCTTGCAAAAAGCCAGGTCCTAAGCAAGATAGCTGCAACCCAGATCAAAGCTGGCAAGGCCGGCTAATCACATGGACACATTTGCACCCGGCACATCAAAGGCACCAGACAATTTTAATGAAGGCAGTGAAAAAAGGCAAAGCAGGCAGTGTACCCACCTCCCCTTCACCCCCATCAGTAAAATCCATAATCTGTTGTAAGAACGTAGAGGGGACAGGCTCCCCAGCAAATGCAAGCAAGGAGGAGTTCTGCAGCAGCTCTGTGCAGAGGGACTGCGGATCCATGGCACACCATGCAGCATGAAGGTTAAGCTGCCATAAATTTGGGTGCACCTTAACGTGTGCTGTGAACTTTGTTAAAAAAAGAGTAGAAGAAACACAGCCTCTTCCATCTTTCCTTACTCTGGAAATGGGCCTTATCGATAATGAGAGGAGGCCAACAGCAGGAAAAACTATTTCCTTTTTCCACCATCCTCGTGAAGGATCCCAGAGCACACAACACAGCCTTTACAGGCAGTTGTGCTGATAAAAATTGGGTTGTTGAAGATTTTACACAATAAAGTGCTGCCAGGTATAGCTGTAAGGCTAACTTAAGAAATGGCTAAAGTCTTTTGGTTAAAGCTGCTATATATAGAGAGAAAGCTAAAATATTTATTCTACAATTAGATGAAAAAATGCTCTCTTATAACAAACACCAAGACCTAGCACACCCGTTGCCTGGCGTTTGGCTTTCTTTGTGAACATTTCCCAGAACCACCAATGTCAGGGTCTGGCCAGTACAGTCCCAAGTGTGTTTAAACACTTAAACTTAGCAATGAAGTCGCATTTTGTGACTGAAACTTGTTATGGATGTTCTTGTTTTGGCAAGAGTGTTTAAAAACTGAGAGTTGTGAATCTTTGCAAGGTATGTCAGGAGGAGAAGTCTGAGGTTTTTTCCTGATTAAAATGTGCAGCAGATTGCACTCAACACTCTCTCTGAATCCTAAGTTCCACATAAATATTCATAAATGCACTCATTGCAGATCTGGTAATCTTGTTCTGAAACTTAGAGGTCTGATTCTCCTCAAATCCCCAGACAGGTCCTGCCCCCAAACCCTAGATTTAAGGAAGGCAGAAAGACCAAACAACTAGGACTGATGCTGTTAGCACGACATCTCAGGGTTCAAGTCATCAGAGCCATTCTGATGCACATGCCATTCTGCTCCCAGAGCTTCCAGGGTATTCTCACACCTGTAGACAACATAGGGAATAAAAGGCAACATTCAACCATTTTCCCCTATTTTCAGGCTTATTTTTTAGTGTTTGAATAAAGCACCGTTGTTTTTCAAATGTCTTTGCTAGCAGATTAACTCAGCCTCAGAAACATCCCCGCTAGCCAAAACCACCAACCCGTATAGATCGAATAATGCTCTGAAAAACTGTTTCTTCCCAAAAAGCTGTATTTTGTAGTATACATTTTTCAAAGATCTCTAGGTGCCTAGAGAGGCAATGAAAACACATACTGCGTTGTAGACTAAAGGGATAATATATAATCCTTTTATATAAAATAGGGTTATATAATATAAATACCAGGAAACACCCAAGCAGACCAAAAAAGGGCCTAATTCAAAATTGAGCAAACAAAATTATTCGTCTGGCATAGCTAGGCTGGGCAATTGGTATCTATACATTTATCTCTGAGGAAAAGGAATATAATAAGGTTTCTAGGGAAAACAACAGACTAATGCAACAACAGGGAGTATGACCAAATCAAATGTAAGTTTAAAAAAGATTGAACTTTTAGAAGAATGTAAGTCTTCAAACTCAGGAGACATAAGCCATGTTTGATGGATGTAAAAGGTGCACAATAGCAGCTCCCTGACAGGCCCACAACTTCTTCAGAGGTATCCGATGCTCACTACAGGACTGAACTTGAGTCTAATCAAGTTTGACAGTTTCTGTGTCTCTTAACATGTAACAAGAATTAAAAATACAAGAAAAACAAAGAGTACAGTCAGAGATATTCTTGACGGTCCACTTCATGGACAACTTAGAATAAGCTTTTGGGTCTGTTTGTTTAACAAAGTGGTAGGATATATCTACATGATTTTTGTTAATAATTTAATTCCCAATCACGCAAAGCAGCCCAAACCCACCCTTTGTTCTCCCCACAGTGTTCTGCAGCAGCCATTACCGATGCCTTTGTTGAGCAGAGCTCGGGTGGAACCACAGCAGTGCCACTTCCAACCTGCTGCTCCTCTGTGGCTCCGATCTGGGTGCCCAAAGAACAAGGATTTGCTGCAGTCATTGGCTTGCCACCTGCCCAAGGCATTCAACTGTGTCTAGCACAATGATGCTGGAAGGCATTCATGAGTAAATACACAATAACATTTGTATGTTTACAGCTTCTGTGAAAGGTGTGGAGAGGGTGACTACTGTGTGTTTCCAGAGCAAGTCAAACCCATTAATTAAATTCATGCTGTTGCCTTGTTTCCAAAGGAAAAACACAGCTGATTTATGGGCACTGACAGCTGCAGGAACCAGGAGCTGGCTTTGCTCTTTCTGCCCCTAATTAATGTTTAAGCATCTGGGTAGGCTGATTTCTCAGATTCTGATTGTATGAAAGGCTGTGCACATCCTCATCTTCTAGAAATAAAAGGAAGGTGCTCCACACAGCGAACTGTCTGTCCCACGGACATGGCTTCTCAGTGCTGCCTCAATTGTACCTGCAGAAGCAAGGTACCCGAACATCTCTGTGCCCAAGCAACTGGCAGGGTGAAGCTCTCAAAGGTCCCACTCACAAGGCATCGCTTATCTACTCATTATTTTGCTCATCTTAACAATAACTTTAAAATGAGAAAGAAATGGTATCTGAGAAAAAGTGTGATCTATTGCAACAATGACAAAAACTCTTTCGTTAACAACAGACGCAGATAAATTGCCACAGATAGAATAGAACAGAACCTTTTTCTAGAGGGAAGATGCCACAGCACATACAATATATGTCAATAGCGATATCCAGCAAGACCTCAGTATGTTCTTTTCTTCTTCCAGGTTCTTTAAAGAGGAGACAGATTGCTAGCATTTGGGGCTGAAATCTGGAGGTAAGGAACTGGAACACAAATTTAACACCCAATCTATGAACAGGAAATTTTTTACAGGAGTGGAAAACCTCAGATGCTGAACTTTCACCCCAGACTTCTGCGAGATCTTTGCTAACAAAGAACTACACAAACATAGATGGAGTTTATTGATGCCGCACCACCTGCCCAGCATTTGCTGCTGTCGCAGCCACTGCCAATAAAGATCAAAGTTTCCCCTGCATTAATGAGCTAAGCATAGGTGTTGCATGTTCTGCAGAAAGCTGTAGACCTACGTTGACCTCCTCTGAGTAAAGGTTGGGCCGGATGAACTCCAGAGGTTCTTTCCAATGAAGTAGTTTATGATTCTGCATGACACTTCATAAAACGTAATTTTATTTTGTTGTGATTCATGGTCCAGGAAGCAGAAAACCTTGTACGACAGATACCACCATGCGAAACAGCTCGTGATCATTACTTTCCGGGAAGAGATAGAACACAGTAGCCAGCACGATCTGCAAAAGCAGTGGAACAAATAGAATATAAAAAACTTTCTCTTCACCAGAGATCTAAAGCGGCCTCACTAAAAGATAGCTAGAGCTAAGAACCTGTATCTGGACACCAATAGACTCGTGATAATGGACGACAAGATCAACGAAACAGATAGCACCATCCTAAGCTGTCTTAGCTAAAGGAAAGGTGATAATTCTCCAGAAATCCCCACACCTACTTGAACGTACCACTTCTTACCATTCAAAACGCTAGCAGTTTGTGACCTTTCAGTTTATGACAAAATGAGCAAAACTCAACCTGTACTGCTGGCAACTGGAAGCTCAGCTCATGCACCCAGGAAAGGGCAAGACCACAGGGCTCTTCTGGAAGACTTTTTCTATTTTCAGCCTACATTTTCCATTTTCAGCCTATTTTCAGTTGTGGATCAAGATATCTCCTCTCATCAGCTTGTCTTCACTATTCAGGAAACAGCTTTTCTGTGACTGCTCAGGTTCTCCACAGATCAAGCAGATCCATCAGATCTCAGAGAATTATTAAAACGTGCTCATTTAAATGTTAACCGATGCATGGCATCTCTCCTGTTTACACATTTCATGTTTTCAGTGGCGTTTCATATTTACAAGAAACACAATGACAGTATTCAGGAACGAGTGTACTGACAAATATATTAAAAGCCTTGAAAATCTCTCTGAATGCAAAAAAGTTTGCAAGGATAACTAGCCTCAACCCAATTCGACTTCTTAAGTGCTTTTTGTAAGAAAACTGACTACTCGTTTTTCTCCCTCGTCCATTCCCCTAGTAAGCCAAGACATTCAGTTTTCTACATTTTACTGTTCCTCGTCCCTACAGAGCCTAGGGGAGAAGTGCGCAGTCCCACAGCTGAAAGGCTGTTTCTGGACTCTAAGCATTCACAGGAACAATCTAGGATTTTCAAATTCAGCTTTTACTGCACAACATTTCTCCCTCTCATTATCTTGCAACAGCCTCTTAAAGGCTTTGATTCCACTCCTAGCGAGGTCAGCCACAGTTTCACCATGAACAAGCAGTGGGTCTACATTTCATACAGTATCCCTCATACGAAACCCATCTCAGCTTGTCTTCAGGAAAGAGCACATTAATACAACCAGATGTAAACAGTTACAGAGAAACACATGGGCAGAAACACAAAGAATGCATGTAAATCAGAGGTTTGTTCCACTGAACTCCGAACTGAGATGACGAGTAGAAATGATCAAAAAGATCCTCCTAAAAACGATTGGAGTTTGCAGCACTGAAAGTATTTGAACAATACCACAAGGGCACCCGGGAGCAGGACCAAGGCTAACAGAGCAGGGAAGGAAACAGGGGGATGCAAATCTCAGGGCATAAATTAAAACAACGGATGACAGCTGAACATTTTTTCTGAAACTGTTGGGGACAACACTGAGTTCTATTACTTCTGACCAACAAAAGAAAAGAAGAAATGTCTACAGTCAGCTGATCTCCAGATCAGCTTGGAGCAGCAGGAAAGAATAAGTCTCAGCCTGTCTTGCTGTTCTGAGGAACAGAGACATTGCTCCTCTTTGACTGTAGGCTGAGGGAGGCTCTTTTCTTACGAAAAGTACTGCCTGGCTTCACACAATATTTTACTGCAGAGGACCTGTGCATGGTGCTTGAAAACTTCATGCTGGGAGCTCCTAATGGGGTGGGAAAGTATGTAGATTGGAGAAACAGCTGTCCAGCATTTACAAATGCAACTTTATTTAAAAAATAAATAAAATAAATAAAATAAATAAAAAAATAAAAAAGCAAGCCTAGCAAAGGATTTGACAGCGGAATTAGACGGTAAATCTGGAAATAACTGCTTACGCCACCCAAAATGTTAATTTTGTCCAGCAAAAAGCATACTCAGGAGTAGAAGCATACACAGGGGCTATGCCAAAACAGGCCTAGGGGATTGCACTTAGATTTTGACTATTTGACTTTGAAATAGCTTGTTTTCAGCAACTGAACGAAATGGAAAATGCAAATAGCTTCTACAACGTCAGTACAGAGAGCCTAATGATTTTGTTTAAATTCCAGGTTATTTTGGAATGTGAAAGCTCCTTGCTGCTTGGGTCCATGACAAACACGCAGATGCTATTCACGTGCTGGAACAACCTGCACCACCATGGTAAGCCGTGCTCCAACAGCTGGGGCTTGGGTCATTTGTAGTTGTGTCCTGCAATATATTGGAGTGAGTGGGTATGTGAGGCTTTGTGCTTCTCTCCCAGAAACACTAATATAAAAAGTATTAAACAATGTAAGAGAGCAGGATGTGGCGACATTCCTTGATTTATGAACACTGTTGTACGCATCAGACAAGTATTAAGTTTCCAAGAATATCTCAAAAGGGATGTTGCTAAGCAAAGATGATGGTAAAAAAGAGTATTTAGTTAAGATGTCTGAGTGTAATTTGCAGGAACAAGAACAATTTTCCAAGCTATCACTACGTAAAAGAGGAGAAAGCTCCAAATACAATGAAAAGAGTATATTTTTAACTCACATTTAAGTATTAACATAGACTGGTTTATGTCTGATCCTGTCTGACATGGAAAATGAACTACTGGTTCACTTGAATTCATGCCTTGCACATTTTATTCCATTAAGCATCCAGCATTTGACGCTGACTTTCAGCACATTTCTACCATCATAGACAGCTTTGGTAATTCATTCCTTAAAACTAACAAACAAACAACTCCATGTTTAGATCAAAAACCAGTGACATGCATCACGGTGAAATCAGTTATCACTCGACACGATATAACGGGTAAGCTTACGAGTTACGGCTGTTGTATCAGCTCTCCTTTTTGGCATTTTTCTTTTCTGGGAATTTTAGAAACATATGTCCTAGTAGAGTTAAAATAAACACACAAAACCCAATTAAAAATTAATGAAAACCCTATAGCTGACCTACTATTTCAGAATTTGTTCAACAGACAAAAGCAATTCACAGGGGATAAGAATGCTCTGTAAGACTGAGTTAAACAGGATACATCTTTTGCCTTTGTTAAATAAAATCTGCATCCTCTCAACATGTGGCAAGAGGCCATGGATTTTGCTTTTCATTTTTGCAGGGATTTTTGCTTTCATTTAGGGCATGGCTTACACAAAGCAAATAACGACATCAAGACAAAATTACCCTGCAAGAAAGATTAATTAGAGAACAGAACAAAAACTAAATGGAATAAACAACTTCATAATTAATGATGACAGCTATATCAAACAAGAATGGAATTAAGGTAAAAAGAGACAAGAAAACCCCCAGGAAAAAAAAAAAAAATGTCCCATAAAGATAGGAAGACACAATGACTCAGTCTTTGTAAGCGTTATTCTTTACTCCACCTGAAATACAGCAGCACCTTTAGCAGATGCATAGAAACCCTCTCAGCCCTCTGCAACACTATAATGAGATGGAATAGCACCATAAATCTCCAAAGTGCTGCACAAACATTAAGCTCTGAGAAGGATGTGAAATGGTAGCATACAAGACAAGTTAAGTGGCTCGCTGTAGGGCAACAGAGCTGAGCAATGAATCAAAAGTGCTCAGGCTCTCCTTAGCAATGACTCACAGCAGATATTGGGGCCACCTCAGTTTGGTCCCAAATCACAAGCTGCTGAATTCAACAGAGAGCATTTAGTTTTCAGCCATATTTCAGGCTTCAGAGCTCTGCTGAAAGGGATCTCAAAGCCTTTGGAAGCCTCCCTCCTGATGGTGCAAGCATAACTACCTGGAGTCAAAGCTTGTAACGTAAGCTGCACTGAGATTTTTCAAGTTATTGCTACCCAGGCAGAGAGATGCTAAGGATGAAAGGAAGCACATAGCAAAAGTTCTGAACACACAGCAAAATACATTGCCCATTTCACAGATCTGACCCTGACTTGGTGATTAATGTTTCTTACAGGTTTGCGTGCACACACACAGATCCACGTGGGCATGTCCACATTCCCTTCCCTAACAAGGAACACACCAAAAAAAAAAAATTTAAGGAGAAAAAGCATCCACACTGTTTCGGTGTAACTCTATCACTATCTCTCAAATGTATCTCTCTCTAAATCATTAATAGAAAACATTTTACTGAAATTTCTATTTAGCCTAGGGCACACATATCTGAAAGAACAATAGCTTTACCAGATACCTTGAACACTGGGGCAATGCCAGAGGCTTTTCTTCAATTTCAAAGTTCACGAAAATCTGAAGGAGAAACTTCTAACAAGGATACTGCAGTTTTAGCTGATACTATAAATATCCTGGCTGCCAGCAAAGAAAAAAGAATCCCCATAATATTTGAAGATTTTCTAAGTTTATTGTTGTTATTATAAGTGTAAACATTTTACATGAGTCCTAATCCACTGTAGTAGGCAAGCCCATGCTCACTTTAAGCAGGTTAGCATTCCAGTTCAGCTCAAGGGGATGAGCATATTGCTTAAGTGATTTGTTTGGTCATTGTGTAAATTAAGAAATTACAATGGCATGAAGAGGAGGATGTTATATTTCCACACTGTTTGTGGCAGACAGCCTGCTCCTCAGAATATCCTACTTGTGCAGACACATGAAGAAGCCACTCTCAAAGCGTTGCTCTACTATTGCAGGATGAAGATATTTAAACCAGACCTTTTCAGCAGTCGATGGAGTACAATCTGAAAGGTAAGACTTCTTTTTTATTCTTCTTGTGTAGGTTTAAGACTTACTGGCCATTCACTGTGGTAACTTCAGCACTCCACAAAGGAGAACGTCACCAGATTCTTCTTCTCTCTGCAGTACCTTATTTTCTAATGATGATGCTTTGCAGCTATAGGCACTGGTGACAGAGCAGGTTCTGAAGTGTTGCTTTCCAACCTCTAATATTTCTGTTGTAACAAGTGACAGATTTCCACTTTGAAGTTTAGAAAAAGTTAAACACCATGAAAAGGAAATACAGGAACACAAAGTTGACAGGTCAGTTAACACAGGTGAAAAAGAAGGAAGGATAAAAAGCAGAAAAGAAGGCAAAAGGTGATGCAAGAACAAACTAGTGCAGTGTGGGAAAGAAAGAGGGGAATTTGGGGAAGGAGAACAAACTGGAAAACAAGAGAACTGATTTGGCTGAAGAGGGAGAGCACGCTGATTTCTAGCAGCCCCCTTTCAAAGAGCTGCAGGTTACTTCATCAAATGGTCAAACCCAATATCCTGACAATTTAAAGCAAGCTCCTGGAACCATTTGTTGTTGTAGGGTTTAGGGTGTTTTTGTTAGTTTGTTTTATTTTACTAGAGCACAACCACTGAGTCATGCTAACTGCTTAGGGCTTTATCCAATTCTTTTTGTATTAAGCGAGGCTGATGTTCAGAACAGTATAGCACCACTACAGCACCTGCCACTAGCAATACTTCAGATGATGTAAACAAACCAGAAGCATTTGAAATATTCAGGGCAAAATAATTTTGGGGACTCAAAGCTACAATTGAATACCACAGCTGAGATCACATATCCTACCTGGCCTCGATCTAGCCTAAAGGCATATATGCAATATCTCTTTGAAGCAATCTCCATAGGTATTTGAGCCCGCTTTCAGAATATTGTTCCCTTATGTAAAAATGCACAACACAATTGAACAATAAAGGCCTGCTAAATTCCAGCAGTGTTTCTTCATGCCCACTACCAAAACAAAAAAGAAAAAGAAGCAGTGAGCCTATCCACAGAACTGCTTTGCAAACAAAAAATAAGTTTTGATAAGCCAAGATACCAAAATTACATACGAATTAACTTGTACCATTAAGTGCACTTGCTTTTAATAATTGCTTTAATAAATTTTGTATTTTTCTTCTTTCAGCTTACAAGAATTTTATGAAATCTAAAACATGAGGTCTCCACTTTCTCTCCTTTCTCCTCTTCCTCTGTTCTCCAAGTGTTTCCCAGACCACCTGAAGGCTCAAAGTCTTACAACAGCATTTGTTTTTAAAGGTTCTGCTATTGGTAGCCCCCCTGTTGCTGCAGAAGTCCAGTACTGTTCCCTGGTTTTTCGCTCACAAAGCAAAGAGAGCAACAGTTTTCAGCAGACAAAGGATGAAATCTAAGATCTAGGAGCTTGATTCATAGTGGTGTACAGTGTGCTGCTGTGCTGCAAGCTAGTGGCAGCTATGTGGCAGTGTCATAGCACAATCACATATATAGCTGGGAACCGGCCTGTCCTGCCAGGTTGTTCTCACAGACCTCATCCTGTGGCAGTAAGCTTTAGCCATCACATTCACTATCCAATATTTTCCAGTTTCCTAATGTCCAAAGTAGAATTTTCTCATTGGTTTCAGAATCCGTATGATTGACATAATAAAAACAAAATTATTCCAGAAGGTACAAAACAGAGAAAAATAAATACTCACTTGAGAATCAATGCACATCTAGAAAATACCTCTATATGTAAACAGGCTCAAAGTCTTTGGCTGACTCTGCAAATGGAAGTCTAAGGAAAAGTGACTTCTGAGACAGAAGAGAAAACAAGCAGCTCCACAGCCGGTTGTGCTGACATACGAAATTCAAGTCAAAGGATTTGTTTGCTTTCCTGTCAGTACTGCAAAGGAAATCAAACTGTGCGCTTTCTGGTTCATTCAGCCCCAGAAGTAATAAATATTCTGAAAGGCCGGTTCTGCCCTTATTTGCATTCTCCAGGTCCCCTCTGGTGAGGGTGCGGGAAACTAAGGCCACATCACAGTTACAGAAGAACCAAGAGAGAATCGGCTTTGTATACACATTACCACATGGATCCTGCATCACTACAGGATCTTAGGGACTGCCATACCAGTTCAAAGCAGCAACCTGAGTGACCAGCAGTGCCCTCATTTTCTGCTGAGTACCCGAGTTTGGCACTACTGCGCGCCTCAGTCACACACAGCGATTGAGACACCCTGGCTATGCCTCTTTAGGCACTCTAAATTCATCTGAGTTTGCTCAAGTCACGTGCAGCCAAAAAGGGACATAGCCAAAAGCAAATCTTTCAAGGGCCAGAGACAAATTCAGCCTGACATACTTTATTTTCCCCAAACGTGCCTTTTCTGACCACAGCATCTGCCTTTTCTCAATTTCAGCTAAATCTTCTCTTTCACCAGGGGCAGCATTATCTTTCAACTGCTACTGTCCTTATCAGATGCCTTTGGCATCTCTCAGCAACTGTTGAATTTTCTGTGCTCATATAATTTACCACAGCTTTTAATATACTGATGAAACAAGCAGCATGCTTCTATTCTCTGTCTATCCTTTAGCATGACTATCCACGCTTCTATCCTCTGTGTCTTGGAGACCTAAATGTATCAAGTCCTGTAAAGTTTTTAAGTCTTTCTTCTTTACTTCACCTTCTATCCAGAGGTTGAAATTTCACTCCTCCAGCTAACCCTGTACACAGAAATAGAAGCATCTGTAAGAAGGCTATCACAAGACCTTTAATTTAGGTCATTTCCATATTATTTTAAAGATAACTCTGATGAACCTATTGGGAAAAAAAAAAAAAAAAAAGAAAAAAAGAAAAGTGTGGGGACACCAAATTTTGAACTGTGTGTAGCTTTGGGAAATAGTTCAGTTCTTAGCTGAAAAAAAAAAAAAAAAAAAAGAGCACATATATAAAAACCTCAGTATTTCCAGTGACGTAGACAGCTAGTCTTAATTAGTCAATGGAGGGACTCGGGACTCATCAAGATCTCTTTTGAAGGAGACCAAAAGGTCTCCACTGATTTCAGGGTACAATCGCTTCTCATGTGGGCACGCAGAACACGGATGCACGCAGGGCAAAAGGCTCACGGTCTTCAGGATGTTCAGGCCAGGTCATTGAACAGGAAGGAAGTTAAACAGAATATCCCTGAGGCAGGATAGAGCAGTTAAACTTCAGGTATTTGATCCTCCAGCTGATATGTCAGCGGGGAAAGCACCTAGTGCAGTACACCAAGGACAGGCACTCGGTAACCGCTCGAAGTGAAGATATTTCTAGCAAGAACCAGGAAGCAGCCTCCTGTTACCACCTTAAAATGTGTCAGCGAAACACCTCCTGCCAAGCTCATCTGGGCACTGTAAGATAAGAAACTATTTGTATTAGGCCTCCGGAAAGGCTGCCCAGCCAAATACATGATAGGACTGGGAGTCCATGAGGTAAAGGGTTATAATCAAGCACCCACATGCATGTAGGCCAGGAGGGACGAGGCACTTCAGCTGGGTTCTCCTAAGGGCTTCAGGAGCTCTCATTTTGCTCCAGGCTGCCACTATGCCAAATTTCCTGTGGCCTGAAACTCCATGTGGCTGATGAGGCCATAAAGCCAGGCAGGTGCCTTAGGGCCGCATCTCGCTCAGACAAAGGGCACAAGGTTCAACCTAAAACACAGCCACCACCGCAGCTTCCAGTCAAAACCACTGGGGAGGCTGTGATTATTTTACATAGTATTCAAAGGGTTAGCAAATTGCCTCATAAATTAGGAGCCCTGGTTCCCTTTGACCCTCAGTCTCAAAGTCACGTCCTTGACAGCCTGTGAAGAAGGCTCAGCCCCTGTTTCTAGGGCTGCTTCTACGTTAAGAGTTTTTTTAAAAAAATGTTGCAACCAGGGATTTTCAGACTAAGGGTTGGAACCCTAGACTCCATTCTCCAAAGTGTGTAGTTGTACCAAGCTTGCAGAAACACTTTAACATCCTGAAGGAGATCAGACTCCAGACACAGTCTTTCTCAGTTGCAAAAAAAATTGGCTACAGCTATTTTGAGGCTCCAGCTGTGTCCCTAAACACAGTTTCCCTGCCGATTGCTTCTTTCACACGTACATGACCATCTGCTTATCACACCCATTTTTTGCCTTGTCACACATTTAGACCACGCATCCCTTGGGAAACTGCATTCCTACGTTGGTGTCTGCACAATATGGCCCTAAATACGACTTGGGGTTTAGGCACCATTACAGAACAAATTAGTATAATGTATAAGATTAACGACTTTAAAAGACAGGAAATATGAACTTCAGTAACTTAAACACCAGACAGCGATGTAAGTTGGGGAAGAACAGATGTAGGGAATAAGCTTGGCTAAGGAGGAAATGAGTGTTTTTATGCTGAAAGCTATATTTGTTTTTCCTTTGTGCAAACTGGCTAATGATTGTGAGAGTTTCACCCTTTGCCCAACTCTTCCTTTTAATCACCAGAAATAAAACAAACATATTCTGTGGTAAATAACAGCGGTAGGGAAGTGCTCTGTGACCTAGTGCTGTGAGTGACGAGGAACTAGCCAGAGAGAATGCATTTCCTCTTAAAGGTCTTCTAAGTATTTAAAATCAATTGTGAGGAGGGGAACAAGAGAAAAAGGGTGCATTCAGATCACCTCGAAGTCATGTCCCATGTGCACTGCGGGCCTGTACACCGCAGTAACAGGTCTCACAAAGAGCTCCTCCTTTCCAGCAGCGTTTAAAGCAAAGCCCTGCAGCTACCCCAGAGATCAGGGAACAAAATAGTAAAACAACCTCAAAGTTGGTAGCGGGGAAGAAGAGGACTGACCCAATCCCATTTTGCAGGCCTCGATGCCTCTCAGAGGCCAGGCACACCAGGGAGCTGAGCAAGGCAGGGCAGGGGCTGCCCGCAGGCCTGCTGCTCCCAGGCACCTGCAGCACCGGGGCCTGAACATGTACCAGGATGGCAGGCTGGAAAAGGAGGAATTATTAAAGACAGGCTGGGAGCTGAGCGCCCAGCCCCAGCAGGTGAGAAGAACAGCTTCATCTGCACATAAAAGCAATGAGGGGCAGAAGATGCTGGGCGGGGGCACATCTCATCCTTTAACAGTGTGCAGGAGAGGGGGGAAAGCTGCCTGCTGTGAAGAGAAAGGGAACAGCTAAAATGAGAATGAAACAAGGGACTTCATGTACTGACCAAGGGCACCAGGAAACCGCTGGGGAAAAGCAGAAGATCTGGCTGACCTTACTGGCTTGGGAAGAAGGACGTTTTGAGGAGGAGCTAGCAGGAGTTAATACAGCTATGCATATTGTTACACGTGGTGGAAGATCTGCTTAGGCAATAACCAGCACTCACAGCTCAAAACAAAACACCTTTTGTAAACCTGATAGCATCAAACTTTTCATTCCTTTCCCCATCTGGCAGTGCACCTGCAAACAACAAGTGCAGGTGTGCTCACGCTGCGCTGGCAGCACTCAAACCTCCCTGGCCTGGGGCCTGCCTGTCTCTGCGCCTTCCTTTGGTGCAAGGCTGCTGCCTGGAAAAACAGGGAGGTGAGGGGCAAGGTGAGGGCAGAAGTACCATCAGGACTGATAAAGATGTAGCTAGGTGGTTGGGGACCTGGGGAGAGCCGTGGTAGGGAAGGGAAGCATTTCTGATGTTGCATTGGCATCACATCAGGCGCTCCCCATTCCAGCTAAAGTACTTACACCGGCATGCGTTGCCACTGCCAACTGTACTGGTATTAGAGCTACGTGTATGCAAGCTAAATAGCATGTATTTTTTCTGGTATCAGCAGAGTCAGGCTAAGTCTGACCTTTTCTCGTCTCTCTAGTAGGAATAGGAACATAAGCAGGTATTTCCACTGCTCTGAGCAGCCTGCCTGCCCATTTTGTTCCTCATCAGGTTGTAGCTGGACATCACGCTGGCAAGATGCTTTTCCCCAGCACTGAGAAATGGCACAATTAGAGCACATAGTTGACTCCTGCACAGGAGATGCACCTCTCAGCTAGGTGACTGCTCTCTCCCTTGGATGCTGTTATGAATAATCCAAGGATATAACACAATTTGCACTATGTTGTATATATAGTAATTAACGTCTACTGCTAATCCCAGGATGAAAAGCATAGTAAGAGCAAATTTTGTCAATTACTACTGAAAATTTTCTGGAGAAACACTTGAAACACATATACAATTTCAGATGCCACAGGCAGACATTAAAATCACGATAACATTACTCCCACTGGTTATTTGGTGAGTAGGCTGTAGCTGGTGATTAGCTGATGCTGGAGTGATGGTTCATCGGGCAAACACAGTGTTTGTTATGCGAGTGTTTCTTCATATTAAATTGCTTTGCTCTAATTTCCTGAAAAGTATGGGGCTAAACTAATTAGAAACAGTTCTCTTTAGATGTTACTTGATTTGTTTTTACCCTTGCTACGACTGCTTGTACAGCATTGTCATTTAAGGATTCTGTTATTGTGCCACATGTTACCCTGTTGAAAAAACGGCACTGTGACATTGGAGCTACTTCCTTAGTGAGAGACCTATTCTATATAAGAACACAGAGCATCAACATTAATGAAGCCATAACAGAGGCCAATAAGCTCCCAGATAACGAGCAATGCATGATTCTGCGGCGCGAAAACTTCCAGGTTTTGATACCTACCCTGGATAAAGCCTGGAAAGAAAAAAAAAGAAAAAAAAAGAAAAAAAAAAAAAAAAAGGAAGAAAAAAAACCTGCCAGTCTAAATCACGTTCATGATTTCTTTGGGAATAAGCAGAAATAATATGTTTAAGTCCCTACACCCAGAAACAACCATAAACTTCATGCCATGAATAGTACACAAAATACTCAAAATTCCTCCTTCAGTGAAGCAAACAGCTGCTGTCTGTACACAGTGCTAGTGGGTAACATCAGCCAGAAGTTTGCCACTTTGGTCACAGGAACACCAAGAACTAGGTCACTGCCCCAAACAGCCCCAGGCTCAACTTAGGTGGGCAAGTTAGGAAAGAAGGGGAGCAGCAGGGAAAAAATCATCATTGAATTGCAGAAGTTAGATTTTGGGAGAGTCACACTGATACAACTTCTGTTTCTTTCAAGAAAAATTAAAGGGTGAGGGTATGGATACGAGCATTTCAGATAAATTTGAATGAATCAATAGGTGATCTCTCAGAAGTCTGAAAAGATCCTCTAAGCACAGATGAATGAAATAAATTTGGATGACAGCAGGTGGTATATACATTGGGTATGCACCATGCCATTCAACAGAACTGAGATTTTAACTTCTGATTTTTTTCTGAAAATATTTTTTTTAAAGAAAAAATTTTCCTTTTAAAGAAAAAACTTTTCCTTGCCAAAAGCAAGCCATAAAGAGTATTTTTTATTATAAGAAAAAAATGGAGAAATATCAACAACGCAATAGAATCATGAATGATGGTTTCATAGGGAAATGTACTTGATAATACTTCTAAAAATACCCATAAAAATGAGAACGTGCAGTCACCTGTGTGACTCCCTTTGACACCTCTCTCCCTTTTTGATTCTAATAATCATCTTTAAAATATGTAAAGATTCTTCTCAACAGCTGCAGGTCGTGTAAGAAGGATTGCTTGTGTTCATGCAACAATGGCATTTACTGGTGAAAACCAGGGGAAACAACCTGAAAATGAACAAGCAGAACACCAACAGACACAAGGAGCTAAAGCTGGCTGCCCTAAGTTACCACCGTGGTGACTTAAAGGATCCTCAGCAGGTCCCTCTGCCAACTTATCCTCACAGTTAGCAGTACTGGCAGCGCACGCAAACAGTTCAGTGGGTAAATGAGGCCTCAGTGGAGAAGGAAAGTGGCTGGTCGGCCGAGCAGCTTCCCGGCTTTGTTTGTAAAGTAAATGGAAAAGAGCACGTTGTAGGGGGAGGAGTAATGAGGGCAGGACAGGCAACTGCAACCTTGGCAATAACCTTGTGCTGGCAGGATAGCACAAGGATCTCTCTGGCAGACACTCCAACATTCCTTGCTCCCAAATATAGTGCCTGCCATCCTCAGAACAGGAGGATGAGCCAGCCTGCACCAGGGGAAGCATTTGGCACCTTTTCCTTTTCTTGCAGAGCAGTGTAGATGGCAGGGGCTGAACTCAGAGTCAATCTGCACCTTGTACTGCGTGACCAGGGTGGCACAGGCACTTATGCCCACCAGGGCTGACTGCAAGATGGCTGGAATATGGAAGTGACAATTCAGTGCTACAGCTAAAGAAAGTGTGAACAAGGAGCCTGAAAGTAATTCAGCTATGGAAAGTACCCATGAGGTGGGTGGGACCTGTTTTCCATAAGGAAGCATGTTTTGATACCTCCTCAGGTTGGTTCATTTATTTCATGTACTATATGATGATTGAGTTGCTCCCTGAAGCACTTTTAAAACAAATTGCCAGACCCAGAATCAGTCAGAAGGAAGCAGAGAGATTTCAGCCCAGCTTTGAGTACTGGCCTTAGTGCAGAGTTAGGCACAGACTTGTTATCAAATTGTCGCCCTCATACCAACTGCGCTAAGGCAAGAGACGCCAAAGATTGCAGAGACTCGTTGAAACCATAAACAGGGCTGATGTCTTTCATTTTTCACTTTTTGGTTTTTTTTTTTGGCTGTCACCTATATGCTAAACATGGCTGTTCCAGTTAAGTTGTGCTGTGACTGTCAGGTGTGGGTACAGAGCTGATCTGGAGTTTTGTGGAAAGGAATTTGTTTGCAGAAGACACTTATCTGGCAGCTCCATAGCTTTTCATCAGTGGTAGCAGTTTCCACAAAGCATTAGCAGAAAGGCGTTTTGGGCCCAGAACAATTCTCACTCCTGTAGGAGACAGTCTGCCCTCAGAATAGCGAGTAAGGTCAGGAAAAAAGCAGCATGTGACGATGTGTCTGTACTTTATGCGAAGTGAATAATTCTCGCAGATGCTATTCGCCCAAAAGCAGTGTTCAGCCTGCATACAGAGTGGCTAACGAAGTTATATCTCTGCTCTTTCTTCCCTTACAACCTTCTGCCTGTTTCCTTTTCCTCTACCACAGGCTGGTGCTTTTTTCTAGTGTATGTTTACTAGTTCCCTACATTTCTAATTATAGTTCTCAGCTCTACCATCTGTCCCACAGACCTTCCATGCTTCTTTCATATTACCTGCCACCCACAGCAATTGTTCCGCTGCCTCCACCCCTCCGGAGCACATGGCACGTCCCTCCTCCACACCTCAGCACACCTGAGCCTTTCTCAGGCCTGGGCACATGCTGAGGACAGCCTCTGAGGTCTGCCAAGAGGTGGGAATGCCTCCTCAGCACAGAAGGCAGGCCGTGCCTCTCCCGCAAGGAGAAGCTCGCCAAGTGCTAGAGCTGGCTGAGGTTATTCCCACCCCAGTTCCTTAATATGCCTTCTTTACATGTTTTTCTGTAGACACTTTCAAAAAGAAGAAAAAAAAAAAAAAAGAAAAAAAAAAAGTAAATTATGTTAGTAGCTGGGCAGCCAGACTTCATTTTGATGAGAGTGTGTGTCCATTTAACAATAGTGGGAGCTGCGAGCTGTACCCAGAGGCTGGGCAGGTTTCGCTGAGGACCGCACGCCACAGCAGGCTGACAGGAAAGACACCGACAGGGCCCAGGGTAAGAAAGAGCAGAAAGAGGCACGTATCCCAGGCCGCTGGGAGATGCGGCATCCAGGCTCAGCAGCCCGGGTAATACACAGAGGGAAAAACAGGTTACTTTGCAACCTAGAGTGGGAAATGAGGGAGGAGAGCAAAAAGCTGAAGAAAGAGCAAAAGCTCATTAAGAACAAGACTTGGGGGAAGGGAAAAAAAAGCTTAAGAATGACCTAGATCAAAAGACACAGAGCCAGAATTTATAAGTTTGGGACAAAAAGTGCCCACATTTTATAATATAAATAATAATAATAATATGCTCTCCTTACCTTTATGCCTCCACTCCTGGAGGGACTAAAAATAAATAAATCATGGTGTGTTGTTCTTCTGTTCTTTTGAAGAAAGAAATATATTGGTCTTTTTCTGTTTCCATGTAAACTTCCAAGAATATCAAGAAAGGTTGTCAACACATTTCTATCTCTACAATGTGTGCCCTTCCCTTTTCATGCCATTATCATTTGCCTTTTGTTTATTCATAACACAGCTACAGTTTAAATAGACAATAGAAGCTGTGTTATTACATAACCTAAGATCAGATACGTTGTGTTTCTCAAACCTGATGAAGCAAAGCAGAAATCTTAAAGCACACTGTGTCTTGCAATGTAAGCCCACATTTGTGGAGTCAGACACCACCCATCCGTGTCATCCCCAGCAAGGTCTCACACTAAGAAAAGCCCCACTCCATTTTCCTAGCAGGTGCCACCAGCAGAACATTTACAGCCTCCCCCTTTTTCAGCACGTATTTTACTGACAGGATTGGTGTTCTGCTCTCCTCAGATTAAACCCAGTTACAACCTCCTTAACAGCCATAGCAGCATATTTCCCTAAGGATTTTAAAATAGTTGCTTTTCTATAAAATTTCTATAAAAACACTCATTTAACAACACACTGCCAAGAAAATACATCTAGCGTATCTTTTCATATGGCCAACTCAAGGTCTGCTGGGGTAGCTGGGGAAAAAGTACATGCTGCAGGAATCTGGTATTTTGAAGAAACTGGTATAAGCTCAGCTTCAGAGACCATTAGAAGACTCAGCAGCTTCTCAAAGCTGAAAAGCAAAAGTTCGAAATTGAGCAGAGAGGAAGAATTTGAACCTAGGTCTCCCTCATCCCTTTCTCCTGAACAGCTCCAATTCTTCCCTCTAAATGCTCCAAGTGCTAGTCTTAAAAAAATAAATAAGTACAATCTGTAAATCTATACTTAACGTTTTAGTAGAGATTTAATGCCAAGTAATGTGCTAATGTTCAGAATTAAGTGACTGTGAAGCAACCACTGAGAAATGTAGAGGCTTTTAAGTATTTCGCGATCAAGGAAGAATGATGTTCAGGATTAGGAACAGGTTGACCTGAATCTGAGGATCTAAATGTTAAGGCCAAGCATTTTATTGACACTTGAGAGAGACAGCTTTTTTTTTTTTTGCCTTTTTTTTTTTTTTAACTAAACCCCCAAAGCGTTTTGCAAGGCAGCATTCTGCATCACATCACGTTCATCTGAAAGCATCTTAACAATTTAACAGCACAGAATAACAGAATATCCAACAGAACAAACATCTTATAAAAAGACAGAGCTGGAACAACATAAAAGGATGCCATGTCTTGTTCTAGATGTCTTTTTAAAGTCAGTCACAGATAATTATCCATCGCTTGAGCTCTCTAACCCTTTTTTGTTGCAAATCCGCATAACGTGCTCGATTCAGACTTCTCTAAACAGGAGCTTATTAGTACTACTTCTTTGTTAATGGAACTGTGAACCTCACAATACCAAAGTCTTTAGAACAAGCTACCTAAAACAAAGTAAGTAGGATTAAAGTATGTCTTTTCATGCTATGGAGGCAATTTGTTCAACAGAATTATTTTCCAACCTTGGCTTGAAAGATTATTATAAGTATGGAAGGGCAAGGAGAGAAAAAAACAACAATGTTGTTTAGACAGTGACATTGTAAAACTGTATTCCTACTTCAGGGATATGAAATAATTTATAAGCATAAAAATGCAGCATAAAATATATCCATATGCTATAACTCATTCATGCCAGAGGACAAATTCACTTGTAACTAATCAGCTGAAAAGCTTCAATGCAGTAGCTGCAGAGAGAATTCAAACAGTAGCTGTAATTAAAAAAGACAAATAGGAAAGGGCTTATTATAAAAATAAGAAGTCATTTCCATTTATAATTGCTTTCTGTGAAGATAAACATCTTTGCAGTAGAATAAAGGACAGCAATTAACACTTCCCAATGGTTAAAACCTATAAGTGAGATTCTTCTTAAAAATCATAAAACATTTTACATATCAGCACAAAGCAGGAAATTTGTCAGGGCAAAGATTAAGCAGAAGTGGGATCTGCTCTCAGAGCTGGGCTGCAGATGAACCCAGGCTGGTTTCACCAAACCAGCAACTTTAAAGTGAAGCAGCAGGGGCTGTTTGGGGAGCTCAGTGGGCTCGTGGTGACTGACAGTGACCGAAGTCATAGTGATTTACCTGAGCTGGAATAATATTTGTGTGCTCTTAGCCTACAGCAAGCTTGAGGGATGGTGGCAGTTTAGCCTGTTTAGAAAGGGCCTCAACATAATCCAAGTATTTCGCCTTTCCCATGAACAAAGATCACGCAGTCACTGTGACTTACCCTAACATGCCGAGACTTGAAGGCTGAGCCTGTCAAGGGCTGGTCAGTTTTAAGCAGTTTTTGTTCTTCTGGCTTAGAAGCAGATTTAAGCTAAAACTAGAGATGTCAGTCAAAACAAGCATCATCATACAGCTTAGCTCAACTGAAGCTTCAAGTCAGTCTTAAACTACAGAAGGGCTGAAACTAATTCAGCTTTCAAAACAATTAAAGCAAATTAAGAAGTCTGCTTTGACTAGATAAGATGGCTACGTGCTCAAATGAGCCTCGTAGCTTGGCAAACCTGCCCCGGTGCCTCTACGCTGCACAGCAGCTGCACACAAGGAGGGTTGGTACGCATGGCCACCTCAACCTCACTGCACACTCTTCAGACAAAAAACCCTGCACCAGAACTCCTGCTGAGATGTTATTGGGGAGAATGCATTTAAGGAAGACGGAGAAGCAGCCCCGTTTGGAGAGGAAGCAAAGCAGCTGGCATGCAGGCCACCCTGACAAGCACCGAGCTACACCAAGCTGCTTCTCCTTTAAAAAACTTCCTGTTCCAGGAGAATTCAGGCACAGACACGAAAAGCACGGGTAGGAGCAGCTGTGTCCTAGCTACAGCCAGCTGCTGAATATCTGGGGCCAGGAACAAGGGACTTGCCACCAGGCACTACATTCAGTGCTAGCAGCAGAGGCGTCAGATTTTGAGAGCAAAACTGGGACAAAAACTGACACGGAGCATTATAGTTTCTGCTAGCATAATCACTGGGGGGCAGTTTGGGAGAAAACTCAACTGGTACAAATAAAGCAATACTATTTTCCTTCAGTGAATAACTTGCTCTAGAAAATACCCCAACCTTGTGCCATCGATTTGTCTTATGGGAAGTGAGCTGCTGTCCTTAGGCAACAGCAAAAGTATGTAAGGTTATAGAGCACCAAGAGAAAGAAAGAGCCTGAATAATAAGACAGAATATTAACAAACTCTCCTGACTTGATCAACTTGAACTATGATAGCCCAACCTATAAAATAAAGAATAATTTTCTTACAAGGTTTTTCAGATATTTAGGTCTGTGCCTTCATTTTAGGTTCAGAACACAAAAGTTCAAGGGTCCAAATTCACAAATTATTTCTTACCCTAATAGAAGACTGACATACGAACCACATCACAGTTAGCTCTCAGCATCCTGTTGGATCAGACATGACAAACAGATAAAGAAAGCTTGCAAGACAGAGATGTAGCAGGACATGAGCAGTTTGACTGCTCTGGTCAAACTAGTAAAACACAGGTGCACAACACTGTAAGAAAGTGCCCACCCCAGCAACATGTCTGTGTCTAAGGTCAGAGGATTAAGAGAGATCCACAGCAAGGTCATGCCAGTGCTCAGTAGCTGTCTCTGCGACAGCTCCCAAGTGAGTAGGGACAGCAGTAATTAAGACAGAGTAAATCTGTGGCTCTCCACAGCTCGAGAGCACTGCATTGTGGTTCCCACGCCTAATTCAAGAAGGATGTCAAAATGCAAGAGATCCAGAGAACAAGGGGAATCTAAAGGCCTGAAATAACGTGAGCATTTCAACAGATGAGGATTCTTCAGGCTGAGTATTGGAGCTGAAGGTGGCAGTACAGGGCCCGTACTACCACAACACCAGGACATGATGATCACTGCCTGTTCCAGTACACCAGCTAGGAGGCATCAAATAACACCAGTAAGAGCCAGGTTTGAGTCAAACAAAAGCAGGTGGTTTTTCACACAGGCAAGGCTGAGCAGTGGTACTGCTCACTAAAGGATCTTGTAAATGCAAGCAGTTTACCTGAGTCCAGAAAAAAACAAAGACTTGAAACAGGATAAATTTATAGAAGAGAAATCCATCAGTAGTTATCAAATAAAAAAATTTACTCCATCTTAGAAGTCTTCAAATCATAAACCTGTTGCAGACTAGGAAAACATTCTGGGCAAACACCACTGTCTGCTAAAGAAATTAAATCAAATTCTTCCCTAAATTCTTCCCCAACTATGGGCCACTGTCAATGCAAGATAGCAAGCTACAAAGACATTTAATGTTACTACATCCATTCTTGCGTAGGCATGTTTCTTGTTAGCTAATAAAACATTTCTAAACATGAGCATCATTTTCAATGCAATTACCCATGCATTAATTTCATAATGCTTCACTCATTTCTCCTCTCCCTTGCCTTCCCTCTCTCTCTTTTCAGATTAAAGAAAATCCAGATGGGGTGCAGGTGCTGCAAAATGATACAAAGGTACAACAGAGTAAGAGTTGCTTAGACTGAATAAAAGAAAAACATTAAAACGTGTTTGTGCTCCTCTACACCTCTTGCTCAAATTAAGCCCATTTACAAGGTTGAAGTTTTCCCAGAGTCTACAGTATCTTGACAGTCATGCCAGAGCATAGGCATACTGATTTCCCCTGAATGTCCTTATAATTCATTGTAATTGAGGTCCATTTCTATATTTCTCGAGTTGCAGAAGACCTGTATGGCACTGAAAATTCAACTTTACCAGAAAGATTTTCCTCATGTAGATAGTACGAGCTTCCCCTCAGTTCAGCAGAATGAGGAGCACAGGCTTGGTCAGATCCTCCTGCTCTCCTGAACCATGAACGTGAGCTACAGATCCATGCTTCCGTCATGGCTTTTTTTTATATAGTTAGCTGTGGGAACAATTCCACACTAAAAGTCTTCCTGATGAGGGAATGATAGCTTTAGAAATAACATTGCAATCCCACTTGACAGTTACTCTTCCCTTGGCCACGTTTCTAGAACAGGTAAGGAAGTGGGAAGAAAACTACAAGAGAAAGAGGAAAAAGAAAGAAAAGAGAGGCTCTGGAATAAGTCAAGGAACAGTTAGGAGCAGAAGGGAAAACCAAGAAAAAAAAAAAAGAGGAGGGGAAAAATACAGAAAAAGGACAAAGAGGCAAGACTTAAGAGGAAGAGCACCAGAGGAAAAAAAAAAAAAAAAAAAAAAAAAAAAGGAAGTATTTTTGGCAACTACATGAGGGCCCATCAGTTAACGATATAGATCGTTTTCTATATGATGACTACTCATTGGCTAATCCATCCTCCAGAGGAAAAAGAATAAGCAAAGCTGGAAGCATGCACTAACCAGCAGAAGGTTCTGATATCTTCTGTGATCCTGGTGAACCTCGCTGCAGGGGTCAGTCCCTGTCACTCCCAGGAGACTATGGCATGGCCCAACATGTCCATTCAGCTTAGGATCCTTAAGACCTCCAGCTAAAAATTAAGCTTAATTACACTGTTAATGATAGGAACTGGAAAAAAATGATTAACATTTCCTCTTCATTTTTTTCCCCCCTTACTCCAGCTACATTTTTGACCCAGAAGAAGTACAGTCATCTGGATGCATCCACGAAGTAAACAGCTACAAACAGGATGAGCAAAGCAGCAACAAATTCAAATTCAAGCAGAATAATGAAATTCAAGATCACAAAAATGAACTCCAGAAGGATGAGCTAAACAGAACAGAACACAAGAATCGGGTAAATAGCACACAGGGAACCCTCTGGAACCACAGAAGCAACGCTTCTCAAGAGGATGGCCTCGTGAGGTGCATCACAAAGCTTGATGTTGCAGTCAATGGTGGCAGCTCGTGCACTGGAGCGCACCCCAGTTTCGGTCCCAACACAAACCCAGTGAAAGAAGTCAGTGAGCAGGGAACCTCCAGCCAGCCAGCAGAGCCTCCTTCAGCCAGCACTAGAGACTTTCATACCCAATCGAATGAGCGTGGCCAGGAGCTTGACCTAGGAGTAGGCAGCCACAAGAAGACAGCCTGCAATGAGCCAAACAGTATTCAGGATGGGAAGCCCCCAGCTGCAGAAGATAGTGACTTTCTCAGAGGAACTGCAATGCTGGAGATGCAAAACACCACCAAACAGCTGCCAGATAAAGATTATCACCAAAATGGCAACAGACTCAGGAACTATGTTGAAAAAGATAGCTTTCCGGTCAACTGTGCACGTACAGACCAAGTCACCAGGCCTTCAGCCGCACAGGTCCAGGGCCTCTGTGTAACACCACCTTCACATACAAAGGAAAGCAGTATTGAACCTTCTAAAACTGACTCTACAGGTTTGAGCAAGGACGTTCTTGATGGTATCACTGCCACGGCTGTGACCACTGCACTACAGGCACCCCCACACCCCAGCCACAGAGACATCAACGAAGAAATCGAGGAGGAAGACGCAGAAGTAGCAGCAGCTCTGGCTGCACTGGAAGCTGCAACTGCAGGTGAAGACCTGGAGGATGATGATGAGTACTAGATGAAGGTTTATTTCCAATACACTGGCTGATATCCAGATTTTATTTCTGGATTTACATGAATGCATGTTTTGTACATGTAGTCCGCTGTTACAAACAGCATATGTAAAAAGAGATGGGACTAAATCTGTCCCTTCAGCTGTTTTATACAGCCTTTTAATTCCTACTGCCTGAGATACACTTTTCTCTACAGGGCCAACCAGGAGGGCAAAGCCTCATTCCTACCACACAGGATATTCTGCTGTATCCCCACCTCACAAGGTCTCATGCAAATGTTTCCTTCAGTTTTGACTTTCATGAGGGTCTGTGCACACCGTATGTTCCAGGTTCAGAAAAACTCCGTTATTTAAAACTGAACTATAGAAACTACAGATTTTCATCATGTTAGCACAAACAAAATTGGCCCAAAGTTCTAGGATGCAGTGTGAAATGAGGATGGCAGTGTGGCTTGCACTTCAGCAGGGTCTTGGTTTCTTTTGGTTCTACTCCAGATTAAGCCCAAATCTGTGCACATACATCTGGGATTGGGACAATAACCCTACCTCTTCTCTTATATCTCCCCTGGACTTAATCTGATACCCCAGTGACCTGTTTTAGTTAATTAAAACAGGAGAAGCCTAGTCAAATTCAAGAGTGGGTAACTCATGTGGTTTAATGAGCTGAAGTAGCTCATAAGAATTGCACGCACACTATCAGAAGCGCTGGAGAGGGATCAAAACTCAGTCCTACTTGTTTGGTAGATTAAAACTATTGTGAAACAACAACCCAAGACCTCTCAACTCTAAGTTTTCCAGGCATATATCACTTGCCCTAAAAAGACAGTCTGCAAATAGGTTGTGTCTCTAGGCTCCCCAGCAAGGTGTGCTTTGCTTATATGCAAACAATGAAGAATGAGTGTGGTCCCATCTCTGATTTGTCTGCAGTCCCTAAATTTACAGCAGAAAAGGGATTGAGCTTACAAACTGAATTAAACATGAGGCATCAAAATATCGGAGCTGTATTCCTGGTATGTCTACCATTTCTCTGATCTTCAGACTAGTACATTACTTTTGTTGTATTCCTTGTGGAAAGCAAAGGAGTTAGAGACCAGCTTGGTGCTGTCATTTCATCAAAAGTGGGGTATTAATGGTTGAAATAGAAAGTGCTTAAAACTTTGTACTGAGATTTCACAGTTTCTCAGCCTGTTAAGCACTCAATAAATTTTTTTTAAAACTTATGAAAAATTATCTGGTGGCTTTTGTACTTTATGCATCTTCTGATTATACAACAGTTACGTAAAATAGATATTCATTAGATACATAAAAAGCATCAACTATATATTTGCCAACAGTATATGCTGAATGCTGGTCTAACCATTGACACTTATGTGAGTGTTAAAGAAGTGCATTTTAAATAATGAGTAAATATTTAAAGTATTTGTTTAAATGAAGATCCCCTCTTTTCATCCAAATACTGTGAGACGAAACAAAGATCTCTATTTCACTTAACATACATGATACTCCTAAGTGCAACTGAAAGACTATTTCTCTTGCAGCTGAGACTTTAAAGTCAGCAACAGACTAAAATGTCACCACATTTTACCTTTAAAATAAAGCTTTCTATGTCAAGAATCACAGTACAGTTTACCATCTGATTCCTCTACCCTTTTCCTCCCTTTTCAGTGGGAGTTATCTGTACAACTGTGATTTTTAAAAATACATGAATGGTAAATCACCACACAGATTCCAAACACATCCGCGAGGCTGAGAAGCAACGTTAAGTACCAGCATTTAGTAGGCAGTCCTAAGCATTTTCCTGTAACACCTAAGGACAGCATTTACAAAATGACAAAGCCACGGCCACCAGGCCAAGGGAGACCCAGTGGACATCTCCCTTACCCCTTTATACTTGGCTTGGATCAATTCCACCTCCAGCGCTCCCAGCGCATCCTTTTCTTTGCAGTGTAACTTCTCTGAGGCTGAAAGAGGAAACCCCGTCCTCCCCTTGGCCAACCCAGCCCCTCACACAGCCATGCCAAGACACCATGCCAGGGCACGGGGAGGTGGCAGGGACAGGCTGCCAGGACAGAGGGGAACAACTCGACAGCACCACAGGCCTCCGTGTGCTCCAGCAGCTCGTCAGGGCCCTGAGGGCACCGCCAGGCCTGAGAACAGGCCCCAGGCCTGCCACACCATGACATGGATCTTAAAATGTGATTTAAGCAATATTATTATTAATAATAAAGAGCAGTTTCTTATCTTGCTCCCCAGGAACTAAAATAAAGCCATGAGGGTTGGTCAAACCAAAACCAGCTCCCCAGACATGCCAGACCACCTCTCCATCAGGGCCAATGCCTATTAATGCAGGGCACTGCACTTTCATCCTCTGCCGGAGACCATCCAGGCCATAAATATCCTATTTCTTGTCTGCCAAGTTCCCATTGCCTCTATTGCAAGAGGGATGAAATGCAGTGTGAAATGAGCGTATCCACTGCATGGAAAATACCCGGCCAATGCTGCTCCTCACCAAAAAAGTCAGTGAGGCACCTGCATCTCTCCAGTCTGCAGGATATGGAAAGCTTTCCTAAAACAAAAATGAGGGGTCACCAACATTCAGACTTCCCTTATCTCCTATTTAACAGTATGCAGATTATTATGATATATTAAAAACATACGTATATAGTTTTATTTCCCTTCTGCTCCACCACTTCACAGTTGAAAGCGGCCAGAACCCCTAGCCACTTCTCGCATTATGGTATGCTCTTCACAATGAGCATACAAGAGAACCATTTTTTTTAAGAAATAATTTTTAAATTCCACAATTCTATTAAAAATCAGCTTTTAATCATGTCAGAACCAAGTCTTATTCAGTCTTCTCAGACACAAAGAAACGTGAACACTGCCAGCCTGAACAAGCCATTTTGTTTTTGAACACTTAGGTCAGACAATTGTGAAAATAAAGTTTAATATCTTGAGAAAACAGAGAAAGTAACAAAAAAAAAGTTTCTGGAATCTAGAATAAACTGTGTATGTAAAGACTTCTCTCAAAAACTACACAAATATTCCCAAATATGCCAACCAGAATGGAAGACAGCCCAGTCCACCCAACTCAAGGAAGTGAATTGATTTAACCCCTACAGAAAACTTTACGGGGCAAGTTCATTTACAGAGCAACAAGAGAAACTGAAGTGATACTGTGGAATTCTTCAGCTCAGCAAACAGGATCATAACAAGAAAGCAGAAACCTGGAAATAAATAAATTCTGCATAGATGTTTTTTTATTATTATTATTTTAAAGAACAAAGGCAATTGGTTGGCGAAGTGTTGCTATGGAGACTCTCCATTAAAAATTAAAATCTAGAAATAGAAAGTCTATTTGCCAGAAGACACTTCAGATATGATTGCTTTAAAGTAATCTGAAAATATGAATTTTTATCATCATGTAAATCATGAAACAAGAAACACTGATTTAAAAATATAAAAATTAATCCTGCCCTGGTGTTGTATTTGCAGTTTTAATTTCCTAAATGTGATTTAATTTTCTATGAGATTAAATCTTGCTGATGTACCACATTTTGCTAAATCAGACTACAATATATCAACATTTATTAGGGTCCATGTATATGGCATTTCATACATTTATTCAAATGCCTAAATTGTACGTTTTAATTGCATTGAAATGATTTCTGTTAACATTTTATCTTGAACTGTGACACCCCTCCTTGCATGAAGATGGAAATTGGAATCTAAATTGCACAAGAGTAGCAATTCAAAATTAAATATATTAGCACTTCTTTAGCATTCTGAGTAAACAAGAAAGTATATTTATCGAAGGCATTCTACATGGAAAACTAATTTATTTTTAAAGGAACTATTATCAAAGAATTGTTTGAGACATTGTGTCCTGGGTTTTAGTGCACCTGTATCTTACACCGTATCTAGGACTGAGAAGAAGCAGGTTAAAAATTTTCACTGGTCTTTCCAACAAGAACTGTCCTTGGCAAAGGATTTTTTTTTTCCCCTTGGTATTGTGAAATCAAAGTAGAAACTCACCAGCAACTTCCCTGTACTGGCTTTCCAAACTTCATTCACAGCCAGACAACTCAATGTCAGGACTGTTTCCCCAGTAACAATTTCACTTGGGGTCTCAGGGAAATTTGTTTTTAAACTTTCCTTCATTTTGAACCTTCACAGTCACTTTCTAGACTTTGGATCAGGCAACCTTTTAATGAGTTGGAAAACCAGGAAATACTCAGTCTGCACCTACAGATTATACTATTTTGTCAGGTACTACTGAGCGAGCAGTCTTCTAGTTGCTTTGGCACTTTCTCAATTTCAAACAAGATGCTGAAATTTTGAAAAAAGTTAGGTGTGCACCATGGATTCTATAAGAAATTGACACTGATAACTGCTTGTACTGAGGCATAACATCGCTGTAAATTCATTTTTGTTAAATACAATTTTATTTTTTTTAAAAAAAAACATGGCTTAACCCAGCTTCACTACAGATTTTTATTAAACAGCCTGACCAGTACTTCTGGGGAGTGACTGACTTACTGCCTGAAATCCTTCACTCATTCACCCTTCACTCCCCTTCTGTAGTCAGAGAAGAGCAATATTCTCATGTATGACTTCATTCAGAGAACAGGATTCGCTCAATGAATCTAGAAAGACAATGGATATTTTTATTTTGTTTTTAACCCAGTTTCTGAAGTACAACTCACAAGCAGTCATCTCACAGTCATCATTGTGAACAAAACTGTGTGGAGGTTGCACCATTCCCTGCTCTGAATGGCAAGTGAAATGACTATAGATCAAACAGGACTTAACAGGTTTTTGATGTACTTCACAACTTTATTCCGTACCAAAAAAAAAAAAAAAAAAAAAAAAAAAAAAAAAAAAACTTTTCTGTAGCAAAACCCACAAAACAAGTCTTTCAGGAAATACAGCATCCCAAGATTACGTCAGGTGGCAGATGACTTAACAAAAAGTACTGAACCAACCCCACAATAAAAACATGTCACATGAAGATTGCAGTTTAATTTGTTTGCTCACTGAGCTCGCTGCTATTTACTGAGCCAGAGATTAGCTTCATTTTTATGAGGCCACAGAAGCAGAGCGAGGCAAGCCTTTCATCTTAACCTCAAGGATGGCCAGATTTCCAATACTCTGTGCCCACATATGCTCTCCCTGGCTTTTAACACCCAGAGCTGTACCATGAGACAGCAAGTAGGTTACCGAGACTTAGCTGAAATGAGGGGAAGGTAAGCAAAGAAGCAATGCAACTGAGTACTAGGACCAACATGAATGTATCAATGAGATGAAAATACTGTTTGAGTTTTGATGATGAACTGTAGGGATTTGGCCAAGAATCTCCTGGAAATAATAACAGGTTGCTTCCGTTTCTTGTCTAAAGGTTGATATCTAAATAAAGCTTTATTTTCCTCTAGTTCTCATTTGAGAACTAATTCCAGCAACAAGATGGTATCAAATGACCACAAGGTCACTTAGATTAGTTTCTCCATGCCATTTTCAGGAAAAAAAAAAAAAAAAAAAAAATCCATGCAAATTCAGTATTTCTGATACAAGATATGCTGTATGAAAAGACTTTGCTGTGGCCAAAACCAGTACAAGTTTATTCACAATACCTATCCACCCCCATTCAAAAAAGAAAAAAAAATCTCCAGGACTGAGGAAATATTACAGGTTTTTAACCCAACAAGTTTCAGTTTGGTAAATGAAAGTCATACAGAGGTTACTCTAAAAAGTATTCGGCCTGTTTTGCCAGAACAAGGCCGCTGATTTTGGTTATTGTTAATTTAGTGATTAATCTCCTGTTTATACGGACTTGCGTATGAAACTCATTCAGCTAGCATCTTCAAAAAAGAAAAGACCCAACATTAATCAAAATAAAAATAAATACACAGATTCCACCCCAATTGCAAATTACTTTTCCAGAGTCATGCGTTCATGTTAATTAGCAGCTGATGCATGCCGCTATTGTTTTGACATGAGCCACGCGGATCCTGTTCTCGCCCATCACTTTGATTAAAAATTTGGCTTCGGGAGAAGTTACGTTGTTCCTCTCAATAATTACAGCAGCTACTTCCCGGCTGACTCCAGCCCCGGGGGCTGGGGACAGGGACAGGGCTGCCACCAGCCAAGGCCACCCGGCTCCTACTTCACCCCTTCGGCTCCTGGGCACAGGAGACCCAGGCACTCAGCCCCAGGGAAGCAAAATGCAATTGCTGAGGTACCACTGTTTAAATTAGAGCTTTTTGTTGCTGTTGTGTTTAACACTTACACACGCTTTAGAAAGTTTTCTTTAATTGTCAATAAAAACGTCAATAGCTCCCTCTGCTGCCAACAAATACCTATTTCAGCTTTCCTACCCCAAGCTTGCTCCCCCGCTGACTAACCACCGTGCTCCTGCCTGTATCCCTCCGTAGACGTCCACACACATGCAGTAGAAACCTTGAAAAACAGAACCTGGTTTACATTACATGGGTATTTTAACGCTCTCCTAAAACTGTTGCTTTTAAAGAATAGTTATTTTGAATTTAAGTCAAGATACTGAAGGCCACTACTTTTACATATTCACTACTTCTCAGTGATGATTTCAAAATATCTTATTCCATGGCAAGCATCACACTGCGTTACCTGGAGAGAGGAAAGGAGGAACCAAGAGTAGTGGATATTTAAAACAACAAAAAATAATCACAGATCAACTGATTGCACATGGACTACATATACTAGTGGCTCCCTGTGCGTTTAGTCAACCAAAAACTCTGATGGTGCTTTAAGTCCCTCTTAGCATATAACAGGCATCTGTGAACTCTGTGCTAAGGCCCATCCTTGTCACAGGTAGCTTCTAACCCAAACTCGACACAACATACCACCAACCCACAGCCCCCTGCGCGTTCCTGGATAACTGGGAAGTCACTCACACACTCCAGTGGTCTCCAAGCCTTGCCGGCACATCTCTCCACAGGCTTCCGCCATCTTCCAGCACTACAGGCCCGGGGTCTCTCCTGCCTTGTCTTCTCTACTCTGAGGGTTACGAGAGCAGGCTCCTACTCTCCCAGATTGCTCAGCTCTTTTCTCCCCTCCAAGCTTCAGCCTTCTGTATCCTCTTCCTAATTCTGCAGCTCCTAGGCTGACTGGATGCCTTGCAGCTCTGTGGAGGGGCAGTTCAAAAATCCAGTCAGCCCTGCCACAGGTGGTGCTTCTTAGGCAGCAAGGGGAAGAAATGGTGTAACGAGAGCAAGAGATACCAAATTGTGGCAAGAGGAAGAGACTGGTGGTACTTTGTTGTACATGCCCAACGATCGAAGAAAAATATATAAAGAAAACAAGAAAAAGAAATGAAAATTCCATCTAATGTCTGTAGAAGATAGCCAACTTCAAACTTTAAGCAAAACTCCCAAAGACACGACTTCACAAAACATTAGGAAAAGGAAAAACAGTTTAGTTTTAGATTTTATCTAGCCAAGCCCCATGCTTTGTTCATTAATATTAGATAGCCAAAGCTTAATCACTCTGTACCAAGTTTCCTCGTTTATTCATTAGCAGTAGTATTACATGCCTAGCAAGGAAAAGCAAAGAAGAGCCCTAAAGTGCAGAAAACCCAGTTTAGATAGGTACAAGTTGATTTGCACTGCAAACCACCTGCAGAGCACAGGTGGGAGTATTCAACATCCATTATACATCCAGGAAATTTAACTCCTTAGGAGAAACAGATGCTCATGTTCCACCCCAGTAGGCATCAGCATTATCAAAACAGAATAAACTGTTTCCTCCCTTCAACATGAAACTAGAACTTTTAGAAAAAGGCGCTTTTAAATCCACATCATTTTGTATCAGTATGCAGTGAAGGACCAGCTCAATTTGTGTTAAAAAAAAAAACAAAACTGACACCCTTTTCTACAGTCTTTTCCCATTACACTGTCCGCACCCATCTCCCCATCTGTCTTTCAGTCTGACTCTACCACCCAGCCACATCTCCCCTTTATGTTAAAAAAATAAAAAATAAACTGACACCCTTTTCTACAGCCTTTTCCCATCATACTGTCTCCACCCATCTCCCCATCTGTCTTTCAGTCTGACTGCCACCCAGCCGTATTTCTCCCCCAGGCCTAGGAAAGGCCCCAGCTGTGTGCACACACTTCAGGAGAACGGGAACAGCCCAGGGTTAGCTTCCACAGAAAGCACACAGATAAAACAACACCCATAGACTTATTTCAAGCTGAAAGACACTCATGCTTTCATTTTTTTATTTTTTATTTTTTGTAAATGAGACCAGCTGGATGAAGTTACATTGTCTTTCCACACAGGACAAACACTTGTCAATACAGGGATCTTATGAGGTACCAATTTTGTCAAGGTTTCTGTACCTGGGAAAAACAGGGAAAGAGTTGAGAAAGAAAAGATGAAATGAAGAGCTACCAAGTACACTACAGTATGCTATTCAACTGAGTGTTGGTTACAAAGAAAATTAGGAACATGAAAAGAAACTGTTTAATCCTTACTGTGTTTCAAGAAAACATTGCACACACTCTTCACCTGTAAAATCAGGTTTTATTAAAGAGAGAAGTAGCTCCCTCATTTGTTTTGCTACAGTAAAGTTAGGTAGCCTGCAGAATTTTGACATAATGCCTCTGGGAAAAAATAAAGCACGTGTTTTGGGGAAAAAAAAAAAATGAACCATGTAAAAAAGTTTCCTGCTGGAAAAAGAACCTTCATATTTCTTTTGAGAACTGATCTATATCAGTCCAATTATAACAGCATTTCTCAAAATTCAGTACAGCAATCCTTTATTTTATGTGCACGTAGTTAATAAAAGAATGTATTACACAATTATAACCACCATCCTTATCTTTTCTGGCATCAGAAAGTGTGTTCAAGTTCCAGAAATTCGCTACCAGCAGTGTCTCAATTCCCTTAGAGAGCTGAGGCCTGGAAGGGTTCTCCCCTCTGTCCCCCCTCCCCCCCCCCATTTATTTTTTAAATTCTGAATATTAAGTGTAGCTGCTTTTACACTTCTAAAACTCAGATACAGACCTCAAAACAGACCTTGTGCGATGCAGCTAGAAACATCAGAAAAACGAACAGAAAAACTGCCAACAGGATGGTTGGTACACTGATAATTACATCTCAGCTAGCCATAACATCTTGCTTTGAGCTTCCTTCACCCTGTTTAGAGAGCAAAACTCATTTTAATGCCATTTACAGATTGTAGTCATCTGTGAGAACATAATGTAACAAATTAAACATTGTAATATCACTGAGAGACAGAGGAAGCAATTGCAAAGAGCTTCCTGTCATTTGTAATTTTTCTTTCCATACCTTACAAAAACAATTAACAAGAAAGTAGCCTTTTTTTTTTTTTAAGAAGTTATAACTTTGTATTGTATTTGACATTAAAGTCCTGATACCTTAAAGGAAAAGGTTCTTCAGTCAGATAACAGCTTAGATTTTCTTCTTCCTCAGACAAAGCATGGAACAAGTAGCAGTTGCAATTGTTCTTTCTCAAAAAAATAAAATTCAAGTACAACACACAACAATCTAACCTTACTACCTCCATACACAAAAATTCATAGTGCAAGGAGATTGTATTACACATTAGGAGTTCAGACAGACTACTTAATGGCTAAGTTTCATACAACGGATGCAGGTTTAAGGAAATCACAAGCAAGCTTATGAATTGATGTTTTATTTACCACTTGGTAGTACAAAAGTTGTATATAAACTATTTTGTTAAAAATACATCTGATATGCAAAATTAGGAAAGGCTGATTAATATGGCAATATCCATATCACTACAAAATTGCAGAGTGTAGTGTTAAAGGCAATAAAACAGGCACAGTTTTTAAATCCTCTTACCGAAGCAGCAATGCACAAAGTAAGTTCTTGCACATACCAGATCTTATAATACCTTATGTAAGTACTTTATATAGGTAAACAATGTTTTACATATCCACCACATTTTTGTTTCTTTTATTCTACATATTTCCAATGGAATCAAAATAGAAATTACTTTTAAATTAAGTAAAAAAAATAGGGTATTTCTGTTTAAGCTTTCTTTAATCCTTTTGGCATACTACCTTACGGTATATCCCACCATGCATTAAAACACAATACTATCAGATTAAAAAAAAAATTTAAAGCTTTTGGTACAGTCGATAACTGCGTATCTCCTTTCTGAAAGCTATTTAAAACTGCTTGGCTTTGCCCAATATTCCATTTTTCCAATAACATTTTATACCATAGCTCTCAATCTCTTTGAAATTGAAAGTTAACTACTGTAACCAACACTGACTAAATTATTCTAGAAAAAATAGATCTTTATAGAAATCAAGTGAAGCTCGAAGAAGAAATAAAGCAAGAATCTAACAAATGTATGCCTATAAGGTGAGTTTGGTAATTATGTTATATGTTGAAGAGATGTTATAAACCAGTCTTAAATTAACGAGGATGCTAAACACTCAAGTACCAGTCCTGGTCAAAGAGTTATTTTAGGTGGTCAAAATTATTTTAGGTACTCAAAAATTGAAAGTTATCTCTGAAAATAACAAATTTTAGAAGGTACAATAAACAAATATTTCTTTCCAAGGGCTTAGGTTTTGTTTTTGTTTGTTTTCCCTAAATACAGTATCAGTTAGAAGTATAAACTGATTAGACCTACTGATATCTCATTGATACAAGTCAAATGAAGATAATCACAGCACATACTTCCCAGCAACTGTCAAGCAAACTCCATGTTTCCTGACAAGATGTGGCAGTATCTAACACTGTAAATAAGAGTATTATTTTTTTTAAAAATCTTTGTACACATTGATTGTTAAGACTACACAAGCTGCTGAAGAAAACTTATTCTCATATCTGAAAGAGAAACGTAGTTTAGAGCACTTAGACTGAAAGGATTGAAAGCATTAATTTAAAACATACCAAATTCAAAACAAGCACTGATTTTCATGGAGTTCATAGATCAGATTAAATTATAGTTCTCAGAATATAGTGCAATCTCTACTAAAATGCATTACACAACAGCTTATATTCTTAGGCACTTGGAGTAAATGTTATTTTTCAGTTTCTTTTACACAGCAAAGCTTGCTGAAGTATTGCAAAGGTCCTCCCCCACCTCTGCCCCCCCCCCCCCAGAAAACAACAAAATAGAGATCATAATAAGTGGACACAAAAATAACATCACAAAACCATCAATGGCATTTTTAGCAGTAGGTCACACTTAAAATATTAAGGTAGTGTAACAATGGCTTAAGATTTTGAAGCCAATGAGAACTGCTACCCTTGGTCCAATTAAGCCACTCTGAAGTACTTTAGTACACAGTCCATAAATTTTTAATGCCATATATTCCATATTCTTATCTAATGGTTGAAATGTTGCCTTTGCTTAATAAGGAACCTGTGGGTAAAAACAAAAGAGAACAGCAGAACTAGTAGGCATTCTTCAAGTAGAAGCAAGTAGCTGCAAGAAAATGGGAGAACAAATGGCCTAGACAAAAGTGACCTTCCCAAAGGTTCACCCAAGTGCATAGAAAAAGATACTCTTTAGACTAACATTAAGTAGTTATCAAGGGGGAAGAAGGACAATCATATAATTTAAAAGCTACATATAGCTAAAATACTCCATCCTGTGAATTATCCTTCACAGAGTCAGAGAGCTTACATACTAAAGGCACACATGCAGATCTGGGTGACTGCTTATTTCCTTGTATGTTTTGCTCGGCTACTAACAGATTAACAGAGTATTTTCATCTTCTGAAGCCTGACTTTTATCTTCAGCGAATGCTTGTCAACTCTGGAAGAACACAGAAGTACCCAGATGGACCAGAGGGGTAAACACAGCTTATCCATAGGGTAATCTTATTACGTATAATATTGAGCTCAGTAACAAAAATGTTTGTCTAAGTACAAAAAAAAACAACACTATTTGATAAGGCTTTTTATCTTTCCTGTCCAAAAATGTATATGTATTTTTTCTTTCGAAGATGAAGCCCAACGTTTGGTACGAGGGGTCCACAAGGCTCAAGAGTATATAGGTGCCTAAATCTTACTGATTTTACTGGTGAAAAACCATCAACCTTGCATGGATGCCATCACAAAACTTATAAAATGCTACGGTGCCATAAGTACATTTCCTTAAATAGTGTGCGTCTCTTGAGAATTTTCTGTCTTCTCCAAAGTGCTAGTAGACAAACTTCTTCTAGAAGCTCCACCTGCAAAAGAAAAAAGCAATTCCAAAAATAAGCATGATTAGAAAAGTTAGTTTTAGGATGAGCAGGCCAATTAAAAAGTCAGCAGATGCTCTGGAATGGAAAAAAAATATGCCACAGTTACGTAACATGGTGGTTATGTGTTACAAGTTTTACGATGGGAAGTCAGAAAGTAAAGGAGCTAAAAACTCAGCTGGTAATCACAAAAAGGATGTGCAAAAACACCAACGCAAACTGATAAATTGCACTGCAGTGCGAAGTATACATAACTTTGAAAGGGATACTAGGAATGGAAAACATTACATAGCTGCAGCACAACACTAACCTCAGTTTTTGTCTTCCTAGTAGTTTACCATGGAACTGCAAGAGCTCCACGCAGAATTTGGACTAAATATTTGCCATATATGTACTCCTTTTTACGTGCCACTTAAAAAAAAATAAACTGAAACAATGAAACGCAGTCTGCTCAAGAACATGGGCCTCAGAGATCTGGAGAAGATGTGCTAAGCATAAAAGATGCAGACAGCAAAATGCTAGGATAAGCTGAAACACTGCAATGCTCGTTTCAAGAAACTTCTAAAAACTTGTCAATTTAGGGGGGGGAAAAATGAACTCAAGAGCAGCAGTGAACACAAGCAGCTGGCAACATTACATCATTCAAGTACTGCCCCACTCAGAAATTCCAAGTACAAGAACTCTCAGTAATGGCAGCTAAAGCCAGGCCACAAAGCACAAATCCACTGCCTCCAGAAGCTGTAACAAACCTTTTCTGGCAGCAGCTACATGCACATTTGTGCCTTCCTTCTTCCTCCACATCTGAAGATCTGAGCCAAATTCTCTAAAATAATATGCTTTTAACATTTATTGGCTACAGACACAAAAGTCCTAAACATTGCTTATCCACTCAATTTCAGTAAATTAAGCTATAATAATTTATTAGAAGTTGAAATAAATAATTGAAGCAGGGGTCTAGCTAATATCTGTCTATGTTTCTCATGGCAGTTGACTAAAACTGATACAGAACCATGCTAGGGAAGAGAATGGTAGGCTTTCAAGCAAAAACTGTTTATTTTTTGTAGTACAGAGCAAACAAGCCTGGCTACTTTCCCAGATTTACAAAATAGTTTTGTTGAACTAGAGAGAACTTGACAAGAGATTCCACTGAGCTATTTCTCTGACATTAGAATATTTGTTTTCAGAAAGAGCAGCATTTTAAATCCTAAGGGAGGTTATACAATAGAAAACTGCCATAGATGGACTTTTTTTTAAGCTATATTTTATTCTAGAGAGCAGCCTATTTTTAGATTAGAGTAGTAGCAGTTCAAACTTAGGGAACAAGTTTTATGTAGTTACAAAGAACAGCTCTCTTTTATTTAGGAGAGAAAGGAAATTAGAAAACAGAAGTACATAACATTTCTAGATTATTTTAAAAAAATCATCTCTTCAAATCACAAGTGCATTAGAATTAACTATATTTTCATGTATGCCTCTTTCTTGCTATTTTTCTTGTTAAAAGACAGACATTATCTTCCCATTACTCAAAGGACACGTTACTAAGCCTGATCACACTCCCAGTGGAGAGATTGGAAAGAAAAAGGTTGCAGGAGTAACAAAACAACCCAGATGAACATGAAGATACCAGTGCAGTTAGTCATGAAATACTCTGCTTTTTACCTTCTTACCCACTGAGTAGAAAAAAGTTTACCCCATTTTCACACCACAGCTTTTTAAGTATTTGGAAGTAGAGCACACCTCTAAGCCTCTTTCTCAGTAGGAATGATTGGAAAAAAAGGGGGGGGGGGGGGGTATTTTAATGCTACGGTACGGTGTCCGGACAAATACACTCAGTTTAACAATCATTTATCTTTATACTGCCATTAAAGGTAGGAAGTAACCACCCATATAACAAACCAGCTCTTAGATTTGTCTTCCATGCTAAATTAACAGTTACAGAATGCTTTTTTAATGAATACCAAGGAACACTATGGAAACCCCTCATCTCACACCTTGGCCTTTCACAATTCTACCTTAACATGCTAAAGTGGTTTGGTTTTTTGTTTTGTTTTAAAGCACACTCAATTTTCATTTGTGTGCTTCCTTCTTACATTTGAGGTTATTGAGAGTCCAAAACTGGGCTGAGAGGACACATCACTTTAGGCTCTCTCATTGAAAGAGTTTGTCACTGTACACTTGCTAATTTTCTTCAGATCTAGTGCCTTTATTTTGTTATGCCAGAACTCCTTTCTTCCCCAAGGATCAATCTCTCACATCGCATTTGTGTGAAATTGCCTTTTCCCTTTAACTGGTCATCAGTTAGAAGGAAACCATATTATTTTACATGTCTCTACCCCCTGTACATTGTCAACTGTCCAAAAAAAAAAAAAAAAGGAGTCAGGGGTGAATACCAAAAAAATGCCAGATATTTTCAACATGCTTAATGAGATGCCTCAAGCAATTCACTGAATTTTAACAACTCAAGAAAACCCCATCCTCCTGATTTGGTAATCTACCAGAGATCCCTGCAAAATGAGCATTTCATGTCTCCATTCTTATTACAATTACTCCAGTGAAGCAGCTGTCAGCAGCATTTGTTTCTTTTGGGACACCAGCACATTGTCACTAAGATCTGAACTATCCGTTTACTGTGGATAATTAATATGCAGATGTTTTATTTCTTGGACCAGGGATGCCACCTCCACAAAGCAGCTTTCAATTTCCACGTCTATCCCAATTTCAAAGTCAATATAAACAAGTAGATAAGAATTTGGTAGCTAATTTTGGCTTCACCAATTTACCACTAACTGATCAAACCTAACTTTTTCGGGCATTTATAGAAACTTTCAAAATTGCCCAATGAGTTTTCACATGGCTCAGATACATTTTCAAGCTTATTTTTCCTCACTGACTACCTTAGTTATTTCACAACATAGCACTTTCAGTGTTAGTCCCCAACATTTGGTACCTGCTGCTTACTCTGAGCTTCTCCTCTCCTGTGTCCCCTGTTTCGCAGGCGTGGCAGGTACTTCTCTTGCTTCCTGCTTTGCAGGCGTGGCAGGCGTATCACCATTGACGCTTTCCACTCCAGTAACAGACATCAAGCTTTTCCGTTCTTTGGAATTGGATTTGTGCTCCACTTTTGTGACTCTAAATCTGACGTGTCCAAAAGAGAGATTCAGTCGTATTTCCCTGGATATTAGCTAGATCTTTCTCAGTATCCAAGATATGGATATGCACATGTTTTTAGATAGGGGCATCTGAAAACCTAGACATTAGAGCTCATGTCCATGCATACCCAGCTCCACTTCACAGCAATCTTCCTTTCTATTACCTGTGCATACTTTTAAGACACACTGCTGCTGAATAGCACTCTCAGGGACCTGCTTTTTAAAACAATCCATAGATGCTATACTACTAAGAACAGTAATTTTCTAAGACAACTACAATATAAGATAGGAATTAAAACTAACTGGAAGCAGAATTTAGTCATTTTATAGCTCATAATTAATAAAGAAACATCAACTTAAGAAAGAAGAATTTACTCTAAAAAACACAATCACTGAGTCTATAAATAGAGTTAAATCAATGGACAGCTGATCCAACATGGACCACTGTAGCATCCCTAAGAAAAGTATACAATAAAGTGGCATCAATCTTACCTTCCCACAGAAAGTACTGTAACCTCTCCAAGACGACTTCTTCTGTGCTCTTTGGATTTGTGAGCTGGCTTTATATGATGCCATCGTTTGTGGCTACAGCGAGTACAAACATCCTTTTCTATTACTCCTCCAACAGTATGTAAGTGATGGCCTTTGCAGCTGTGTTTAAATGGAGCAGTACCAGGTGACAAAGGAGACCCTGGACTCGTTGGACTCCCAGGAGTGGCAGGAGATGAAGGGCTATATGAAAAAGTATAAAGGAAAGGCAGAGTTTACTATAAAATCCTGTTTCATAAAAGAAAACAAAGAATGAAGTATAACCTTCAGTTGTATCTAATAGCTATCTTTTTTGAGGGACAGTTTATTTGTGAGGATGTGGGGTTTAAGGTTCCCTCTAGTATATTTATTTGCACAGTTAAAATTCACTTCCATCAATTAATTCTTCAGCAGTCATCTGGTGAATATAGCTACTAAAAAGGAAAAGGAAGTGAAATAGATCAGGGTAAAATAAAGAAAAACAGGTTAATTGGACATATACAGAGGAAAGCATCTAATCAGCTGATTAAATTTACACTTGGAGAATTAATAACAGGTGTTTCACAGTTGTTACTATGTCCTTTTTCTGTGAGTTCTTAAAGATGGTGATCTTTAAGAACTCACAGAAAAAGGACATAGTCCCACAATACTGCAAAGAGGTAAAACTAAATATCTATCATAGAGAAAAGGAATTAACATGTCATTCAGCCTAAGCTTCAGAAACATTGCTTTATAAGGCATATATAAAGGACCTGTAAAACAAAAAAGAAAAGGCATTAAAACATCTATAGGGAATAACCGATGGAATTAATCTGATTTTCTTCTAAAACAGAAAAGCAGACAGCACAGAGTAAAAATGTACTTTTGGACTTCAGCATCAGTTTTGACACTGCCTTACAACATGTTCTCACAAAGCAAGCTAGGACTCAGTGTTACAGGTGAAAATACCATAGTTTAAGGTAGCACATCCTGTTTAAAAAAGACATACCAGAAAGTTACATAGCAGTAGATTACTGTGAAACTGAAAAGACATACTAAATGCAGTTATTCTGGTCCCGATGATAGTCAGCGTTTTAAATAGTTCCTTGGGTAATGGAATAAAAGAATAGCTAAAGAATCTGTAAACTTTGGGTTACATATAGTATCTGTAGAGAACAAGACCAGAAATGAGGATGATCAGAGGAAAGTGTGAGAAAGACACTCACACATACAGAAGCATTATCAAAAATACTGGGTGTGTTGCAACATAAACTTCACAGCCTTAGCAGAAAAAGAAAAACAGCCAGGTAAACATTCTTCAGAAAAAGGTAAAGATTGGGGAAATAACAAGAACACAACCTGTCAGCCTAATAGAGTTACAATTCTAAACTTTGATCACGTGTTAGCTGGAACATTGCATCCAGTTTTAGGAATGTTACTTCAAGAAAATAAGAGACTCCAATGAGAAGAGAAAGAACAAAGATGTAAACCCTGCCATGAAAGACTGGGTTTACCTGGATGTTTGTTTTCAAAACAAAAACATCAACAGGAGACATTTAATAAAATTATTTTATTTATTTTAAGACTATAAGAGAAATATAATGTTTAACATGTCTGAAGCAAAGACAAGAAGTAATGGCTTTAAATGGCAGATTTAGTTTTGCCATTATTATTCCTACTGTTCGAAAGTGTTTCATAGTGGACTGAACATACAAAAAATTTAATGGATTTGCATTCAAGTTACTAGAGCTTTAAGAGTATCTGTTAGAAATTATGCAAGAGCAAACAATCATATTTTTAGTAGCCTTGTAAGACCCTTTTCCCTTTTTATATTTTGATTCACCACTGAAACAGTCAAACTCTCCAAGTAACATTACACAGACCTACAGTGTCCGAGTTGAAACTAAACCAAACATTTCTACTGCACCATATAAAATTTCAAAGTAATCCCTACATGTAAGAACTCATTCTGTTAAATGCAAATTAATTCTTCAATAATCAAGCCCCTCACATTAAGATAGGAGATAAATGGTTGCACATTCAATTCTGTTTTGCTAAAAGAATGCTCCTACTTAATTTTATTAGTGACAGTGCTACTTGAATCTCCATCTCCTCTGCCTTGAATAGCAATACAGGATTACATATAAAGAGTAGAGTAATACAGACACAACTTAGAAGTACTTAAGAGTACTTATACCTGTATGTAAACAGAATGATATGTCTGCAACTCAAGGGCTAAAGGGCTACTTTCTCTATGTAAATTTTTAATAGGTGTGCAGTCGAAAAAATAAGAGGTAGGCCAGCCAATGTGTATTACCACAATTATAATGCAAAAGATTAAAACAGAAGGAGACATTGAAAGAGGTATCTACTTCAGGCATTCGTACAAATGAAGCAAGCACTGCTTCTGCTCTTTCAAATCAGCAACAAGTTTGGACTAAATCAACTCATAATTAACCGCACCCTAAAGTAAACAATTATTTGCAGCTTCTGTAAATCTTTAGCCCAAGAAGCAATAAAATGCTTTTTACAGACCTAGAACATATAACCAGAATAGCCAGTTACTATAATAGGGCTTACATTAAAATGTAGTGACTCAAAGTTACGACAAGGAAATCAAGCTGTTATCCTCTTAGCTGACAACTACAGTAAGTGATATAGTCTTAGGAAAGTGCATAGGAAATAAAACCCTTTGAAAGGGTACGTTTTTAGTTGCCTCAGGAAACACACATTAAAAAGTTGAGCAATTACCTTTCAGGTTCAAGGACACTGCTATCTGCTACCATGGCCTTTAAAACATCAGCATTTGCTGTAATGAGAAGAAATAGAATTCTTCAAAACCGTACAGCTCTAACTTTAGAAAAGCAAATAGTAAAATTAAAGGTGCTCAAAGAACTTTCATCTAGAAGAAAGATGGCTACACTATGTATATCTCCAGAAAGGCAAGAGAGAACATCATGCTAAAAATGTTAATAGAATCCTAGGGAATTTTCTTAACAGAAGCTACTCAAATTACAGCTCATATTGTACTCAAAGATCTGCTCCAATACAAGTCATTTAACAGCCATCTGCACAAAACTACCAAAACAAGATCCCCACAAATCTTAAAACATCCATTTGATCACAGGTGCATCATCACCTCTTATGTATAAAGCAACTTAAGGTAAAAAGCACCAGTTTAAACAAGCCCTACAGAAATACAAAATAATTACTAGCCACGAACTACAGATTGCTCACGTGTTTTAAAGAAAAAAATAAGCAGACCTAATCCCAGCTTTGATGAAATATACACAATCTCAAAGCCCTAAGAGTTATTAAAGGGGAAAAATAAAATTACACATTTTCCAGAACGCTAGGCTTCATTCACAGGTAACTCAAACTAAACTCAATGCTTAGAAGACCTTTGATTTAAACAAACGTAAGGTTAAAAGGCTAAAGGTTTTTATAGGGTAAAATTATGGTCTCCTAAATGTTTTTTTTTGACTAGTAAATATGTTCTAAACCAACCAAGCATTCATCAGGCTGCTTAAGTTTGGTTTTACTTTTCCCAGTCATACCGTCTTTATCATGTATTTTCTGCGTACAGCACATGAAGATATGTCTGAAATTCAAAGTCAGAGCAAGTCTACTCTGCTCTTTCAGTTACATACAAATCTTTCATCAGAGAACAGCTCCAGTAATCATTTTGAGACAAAATGCTTTATCTGGTCAAAACAGTCGAATCTGACATGCTTTAAATATTAAGAAAACAAGCTTGAGCTTGTACTTCAAAAATAAGCAAAAAGCTTAAAAAAATAAACACCTAATAGAGGATTAAGAGACATTTGAAACAAATTTACTACACAAAATTATTTTCAGGTAAGCAAAAAACTTCCTTTTTGTTTGAAATGATCACCTCCTGAAGGCAATCTCAGAGTTAAGCATTTACATAAAGGTTATTACATGAAAACATGTGCATATCAAACTTCTGAATATTTTCAAAAACCTTTATCAGACAACACCACAAAGGCTCATAACTTCAATATCAATGTACTATACCTTCATTTTTCATAATGTAGTTAATAATTTGTCCCACAGTGTCACTATTCTCATGTGCCGTTTCATTCATTTCTGTGCAAGGAAATAAATATGTTGTCAATAGCTTGGCCTTTCAAAAGAAAAAAAAATAGCTATTTAAAAAAAAAAAAAAAGTCACTAAAATACCCCACCTTCAAAAAAAACAAATATCAGAAAAGATGTTACATTAAAAAAAAAGACTTTTTAAAAATAAATTCATTAACATTCATTTAAGACTTGAAAAAGCTCAATATTTTCATAAACAGACATCAGAATTCTTTTTATAGCTACTTAGGAGACACAAATAATCCCAAACATAGGGAAGAAAACAAACAAAATCATTGAACTATTTCAAGTCACTATTTTAAAATAAGTATTATTGGCTTCTGGTATAAGTAGGATCCATTTAAGCTTTTCACCACAACCACAAGGACATAAAACGATTTTTTTTTAATTTATAAATATATCAAAGATTCGCATATGACTACAGGAGGAAGGGATTTCGGAGAGAAGCATCATAACCATACTTAATAGTTCTGGGGTTGACTGCTGTCAATAACAATGCTGGAAGCTTCCCCAGAATAACCTCAGAGCACCAAAAAACTGGAGAGAGAAAAAAAAAAAGTAAAGGCATAGCTCTGCCCTTCTCTAACTGACATAATGTCTATAGGTATATCTACCTTGAAAAAAAATCACAGGATGGAGGCAAGGTTGATAGGTGAGGCCTTGAATTTGTCTGTAAGTGGTGAATTAGGGGCTTCCCTGTCTCTTTCCACCTTGTTCATCTTCTTCATCCTGATGGCTACAACTTTATAATGCAACTTACACAGCTACTTTCTCCAGCTAAGACCTAGAAGCTGTCCCCTCTCACTGCCACTCACCTCGGTGTCACCTCTCCCTCGAGCTATGGATGAAGTATGCCCGCTGTCTGAGTGCATGCCCCAGGCAGTGACTGCTGAAGAACACAGCGGTACATCAGTACTGCAACACGTGGCTCTACCTTACTGTGGAGACACTGTAATTTGCAAATCTTATGGACCTGCTGACAGGCTGTCAATTAACTGGGAGAAAGGACAAGTGATTCGGCCTGTCTTTTACCAAGCCAAATGCTGTACATAACACACTCTCCTTGCTCTTTTTTTTTTCCCCCTGAAAGAAGATGGGAATAAAGAGCCATAAAATAAGAGCACAAAAAAAAAGCATCTTGAAGAAAAATGTAAGCAGTGCATCATGTAAATGAAGGATGCAGACAGTCAGCCCAAAGGCTCAGTTTTATCATGAGATGGAAGATGAGAACGACAACACAAGAAAAAGATTGCTAAACATAAACCTAAGATTTTAGGCTTTAAACAGCAGCTTTTTGTCACTCCTCAATGTTCAATACTTTGTTACCACCAGCAGGTGGAACGCATAAAAGCAAACTGGGGACTCCAATTGCAGTGTACAGTTACAAACACACGTGCTGGATACTTTGAACCTTCTGTAAACTCATAATCCATTCTAAAGAACTTGTGTGGGAAGCTAGAGGTAGCTTAGTTTTGACCAGCAGAAATCAAAAAGTAATAGACATGTTATAATAGATATTATGAATAGTAATAAAAATAATTCTCTTAATATTTGTGATGTCTAATCCAGACAGAGAAATGACAGAAGCCTCACAATGAGTTATTCCATGTTAGCTGCAACATACAGGAACAATAAAAAGATGTGTATTAGACACGCTGATTACCTATTTTCTCCTCAGGCTTTTCCTCTTCTATTTGTTCAGCCTCTGTTGTACAACGATACCCTTTTTTCTTAAGGATATGACAGATGAGGATCCCCAAGAGACCCATGATGAAGAAAACAGGAACCAATGCAAAGGCAATGTACTCTAAGTGGTCAGGCGTGCTGTTATTGCCAGTTGTCACAGTAGTTGTCTGTAAACCGCGGCTTTCCAAGACCTGCACAAACTCTCCATTGCCTGCGTAATGGAATAAACACAGCTATTACAATAGGCCACAAATGCCTTTGAAGCATTTAGAAGATTGTGAGTACGGCCAAATCCCAAGAGCGTTAATGGGATGTACCTTCTGTGATGACTTGGAAGGGCAAGGCATACTCTACTGCATTAGACCTCCCTCCTGTAACAGCCGGTATTCCCTCTTCACAGAACATCAAACATGCATGAAAAACACCAACACAAAATTTCTTCAACAGAGAAGAACAGATGATACTCCATAGCCTGGTAGACCTCAAATCTCAGTATTTCACAGAAGGTTAGGTACCGCCATTGCTCCTTCCCATCCATGAGGAAAAACACTGCACCATTCTTGTAGTCCTAACCTCATACCAAATAGCTACAAAACACGGATTATTCCCTAATATAGAAGTACAGGATTTAGCATTGACCCTTGCAAAGAAAAAGGGTCACACTTGACAGAAATATCCTTGATTTTTTTCTTGTGCTTTGAAACCCTGCTGCTGAACAAATGTGCTTTTCCCCTCTACTCATCTGTATAAAGCAGGCTCACTCTTTGCTTCAGTCATCCTGAATTCAGACCTGAAATGGTCTAAAGAGACCACAGACCTGAAGAGATTTTTTTTGTTGTTGTTGTTGTTTGTTTGTTTTTCACAAACATTTAAGTTGTAGCATGGTCAAACACTAATTTGATAACAAAAATTAAGCATTTTAATATTGAACCAAGAAGTTAACAGGTATATATTCCATATTAAAGACTGGCCTTTTGAATTACAATGTCACAGGGAATTTAGATTGGAAGCAACCTCTGAAGCTCCTTAGTCCAAACCCTGCTAAAAGCAGCTCTGAGTAGATCAGGGTGCTCAGGTACCCATGTAGTCTAGCTGAAGGATGGACATTCTACATTTCTGTAGAAACTGCTCCAATACTTGACCACCTTTAGGGCAAATACACAGATTAAAAATCTCAGCACCTTCTCATTCATCAGATATTAAAGCATACATCTGATTGCAACTAAATTCAACTGTTCAGCTAAATCCAAAAAATATATGTTCACATATTCAAAATTCCTTCTGAGCCCCTAGAGTATATAGGCGCATACACCTCATTTAGTAAAGATTTTTATATTATTCAATATGCAAGAATATTCCTGCATTTCTACTTTCTATTCTCCTCGCCTTTAGCTGAAAAACATTTTTAGAGAAGAATAACAAAAGAGACCAATAAAAAAAACGAACATAGTATTTAGCGTATTTCCTACCTACTTATTTTAAAACAGAGGAGGCAATTCATAATTTTTCTATTAAACCAGTTGAAGGAATGAAGAATCATCAGAAAACCATTTACATGATATTTACATGATATTGGCACTTTCACAAGAGAAACATCTAAAACCACCTGCATCCTCAATTAAAAAAATATTAAGACTCTCCAGAAAATTGCAGAAAGAACATTATTCCATAAGCACATCTACTGTGCCAGCTATATAACTAAGCTGGATTTGAAAAATAGCAGTAAGGTGACAGATAGCTAAGAAAAAATCCATAAAACTGCAGCTGAACATTTACCTTAAATTTTCTTTATACCAAAACACTAGCCATTTGCTTTTAAAGGATTTTTAATTTTTTTAGAACTCTTCGAGTATCAGTTCAGTATTAACTAACACACAAGACTTGTTCAAAGTGAAAAATACTGGCACTTCTTGAAATAATTGATGAAAATCTCCCTTAGCTTTAAAAAAAAATGCATAAAGCATTTCTCTGAACCGATTTGCTACACAATAGTAGGAATGCAGAAAACAGAAGGAAATCCAAACAAACTGAATAGATCTGGAGGCTGAATGAATTAAAATTCATTTTAAAATAAAATCTCAGGATGTTTGCTTTGGACAAAGCCAAATGGCCTCGCTTGCTTAAAAAAAAAAAAAAAAGTTTGGTTTTGTAAGAGAAGCCAGCAATCCTACCGATAACTGTAGGCAGAACGTATTAGGTAGCTACCTTTTAGTAGCTCTAACGTACGCCCAGGCAGGACAACTGATCAGCACATGCACAATCTAACATAGAAACTGCAACTGTTTTACACTCACTACAGGGAAACAAGACGGAAGAGGTTAAAATAATCATTTAACTGAAAAAGTTGCTTTCACGGTTTGTTTTCTAGGAATTCTAATTCACATTTTAATATATTAAAATGAAATGGTTTTGTTTGTTTTTGGGAGGGTTCTTAAAACATCAGGCTGCAGCAGCTACAAAGTTCCCCACTTAATAAGTTAACGTTCATTTAACTGTAAGGCAAATAGGCAGGCGCTTTGATTTTGGTGCACGTTATCCATTTTAAGAATGAATGGGAAAGATGCAGTACATTATGGCAGTCACTAACAAAACCAACAGGTGGAAGGACAAATGAGAAGTGCCACAAAATGAATTTGACTCAATTATTTTTTAATGTTTTCCACCTCTTTGTGGCAAAAGCAGCATGCATTACCCTAACAAGTTATATCTCCTGACATTCCTCCATAACCACAGTAGGTACTTCCCACTTCAAACCAGAGAGCAAGTGCTTCCAGCTCTCCAAGCTGTGGTTCATTACAGCTCCTCCAGATGCAAAATTGTTTTGTGAGGTCCCCTTGGTTTCTACCCCTCTGGATTTGCTTCTGACAAACCACAACCCTGAAAACAGTTTTAAACTGGACCACCAAGATGATCCAGGTTTAGGAAAAAATGCCTTAAGTAGCCTTTGCTTTTTGAAGCAGTCACTTGAGTGAATCATTATACTTGTGGTTTGGCAAACTGCTCTATCAAAGCCATCAAGAGACCGAGCAAGTTGAGGTGGAGGAACAAGCATCTGTGGGCAAGGAAAGATGAGTATCTCTAGAGCAAGCCTTCCTGAAGTAATTGGAGTAGCATGGAGCCACGGTCTCACAGGACATCTCCAAAAATAAAGGGTAGGGGGGAAATTAACTACATGTAACGAATATAGTGTTCTACGTAATGTTTTTTATATCATTGACTTGACAACTACTGAACATATACACAATTTAAAATGCAAAGCTAACTGACAAAGCTGGACATGAAGAGAAAAATTATGAAAAAGAAACAAGAAAATGGATCCCAAGTGCTACTGAATGCTCAGAGCAAACAGGAAACTTGGTATGAACTCAAGCCAACCTCAAGTTCACAAGAAACTCTAACAGAGCACATCACATTTACAGAAGGACAGGTCTTCTATAAACTAGAGCTAGAGCTGATCCCCACCCTTCAAAAAAAAGCAAGCCACCAGGCACTCCTCATGTTAATGCTCCCAGCCCTTTTTATGAAGGCTGAACCTTCGTACTGGTTCTAACATTACTGCCCACACCCAAAGACAGCACTCTCCCTCTCCACCTCAGCAGTGGTCCAAGAATATTTTACAAAACCTTTAGGAAACAGAACATACAGGGAAAACAGTTGGCACATTAAGGAAAAAATACCTCATCTTTCATTAAATTACAACTTTTACCTTTCCTAGCCAGGCCTATTAACATTCTAGTTAAACACTTCATGTTACCAAAACAATGTCTGACCACAACAAAACCTCTACAACCACATTATCTTGATAGCTGTAAGAAGAATGAGGCTGGACTGGACTACGTATGCAAGGGTACCCTGTAATAACCCTTCTTCCCCCTTCAAATTTCCAAGGTTCACAGCACACAGAGACCGGAGCACCTTGGCAAGGCCACCCCACCTGGTGCTGCTGTCCCCAGCAGGATTAACTGTTCCAGCACGCTGCCTGCCACCCAGGGCCAAAGAGCCTGCAAGGGCAGCAGCTCCCACACGTACGGGTTTCCCTCTCACCACAAACAGATGGGCAGAACAACACCTTCCCTAGTACCTTGTGCCACGATACCAGATCTTGCTCGTGCCAGGTTACAGAATTATGCTTTCCTTGGTTGCTGCAGCATGAAAAAAAAAGTCATATTTAGCACGATCGCTCTGAATTCCCTGAGACAAGCTCCAGTTCAGCAAAAAGGTTTGCCTTCAGCATTGATCTAAACAGACAGCTCTCAGACTTCTCATAAAGCACAAGTGAAATCTCTATAAATATTTAATATTCCTTAAACAACAACTGTTGAAAAGTTGTGGGGTTTTTTTGTAGCAAAGAACATACCTATTTAGTTATAAATAATATGAAACATCCTGAAAGTAATGTATTGTCATTATTTTTCTGAATCACCCATACTGAACTTAAGTATAAGCCACATCCTAACGGATTACTTTAAGTACATTCCACTTATTGCATTGTTTAATTTACAGCAATAAACCCATAAACAATGATGTAATCTCTCTGCCCTTCTGATAAATCTGACTTCGTTACATCAGATTTTGCCTATTGTGCCCATGCCATATTGAAATATTACAGCATACCTTTTAAAGAGCTTTGTTTATGAATTGGATTGTTCTAGCAATCAATCTGCTAAAAATAACTACGCACACATGTACTACCATATCCACGCAGTTCAAGGAGTTGCATGATCATATGCTTTCTGGCATGAAAATGAAATACAGGTTTCAATCTCACAATATACAGAAACAAACTATTGTTGGCCTTAATGTTAATTGAATTGTTAGAGAAGTTAGGTGTGCTTGACATACAACCTATTGAAGTGCAGTACAAGACAAATGAAATGTTCAGAAGACACAGCTTAAACATCTCAGCTTAGCATAGCCGGAGAACACGCCTCAGTAGCAGCATTACTTTAAGCAGTTCTCTCCCTGCTTCTTTTTGTGCCAGTTCAGTCATCTGTGGAAAAGGTGGAATCACCCAGGGTTCAAATAGTTTGAATAAAAAAATAGTTTGCTCAGGCGTTTTCTGTTTTTCTTTCTTTAACATCTGAACCACTTGCTCATTCAACTCACCATGTGATCACAGAAACATTTACCAGGCGCAATGAAAGCACCGCACAGCCCAGCAATGCCACCAAGATAAATGGGCAGGCAAACCTGACAGGCTCACGCTGCAAGGGAAAGGCAGCTGGGCATCACACCCAATGTTTCTTTTTCTCCTGGCTTTAGTGGAAATATACTTACACAGGAATAAGCTACGACAGTTCCCACCTCCAGGCTGGACATCTGTAAAGGTAGATGGATGTACACCTTGATATAAAGCATTCATTTTAAGCATGATTCAAAGGAAAACTTTTGTTATTTCAATTACATACTTTTAAACTCAGAAAAAAGTCAAAAATTTTGTTTATTAGTTCCGTTTCCTGAATACATGCCAAACATCTCACTCTTAAGATCTTCAGAAAACATTTAAAAATCCCTATGGTAATTAGAGTTTTAGGGAACTAAACGAGATGCCAAAACTGGCCAATTTATGTCCCTTAGCGGAATTTATGTCCTTAGTTCGGAAGCGGTGGATATTCTCTTAAAAGAAAGAAGCTCTAAACCAGCTCTTTATACTTGTTCAGTACATTCAACTTATTTAGATAAATAAAATGAAATGCAGTAGAGGTTTCTGTTGTCACAGTAATTTCACTTTTCAGAATCATAATTCAAACACTGAGCAGTGACTTTCCTTAGACTGCTGATGATAAATATGCATTGCTTTAACACAGGCTGTTAGTTATTTTAATTACAGTAGACCTAGCCAGAACAGTTTACCACAACTTCAAATTAAATAGACTTTTTAGAAGTTAGCTAATTTAAATAGGATTTTCCTATTCTGAGTCAAATTCCCTTTGCAGAACTAAGCAGATGAAACAACATGAAGTTTCGGTCACAAGTCAAAACATACATTAAGACATTTAGGGACTGTTGGGGCTTCTCTGCCTTATTAGTACCACTGAAGCTATAGAGACCAGGGGAGACTATAGAAAAGGCAGCAAGGAACAGGTTAAAAAAGGCTTTTTTTCCAAAAGGAAAAACTGTAAGGGAAGACAACCTGTTGCCTACCATTTGCTTCAACTATTGTTCACGGAAATTGTACGTTAGGGAATATGCACGAACTGAACAACAAATGCTATCATCTAGGAGGAACATTCAGCAGGTTTGTGAATTCCGCTTAGCTTTTAGCTTCCTTGTGGTAGTAACCAGAAGCTACAAAGAGAAGCGAAGTAAGCAGGAAGTCTGATGAGAAAAGGAAGCCACATGATGACAGAACATAATGACAACTCGTAACGGTACTGCCAATTGCCGTCAAGGTTAAGCAAGGTTGTTGAAGGTCTGCTGTCAGGAACTTATGAACAGACTTCAAAACCTTCATTAGGTTCACAAGAAGTACCTCGAACGTGAGAGCAGAACGATCAACCATGCTGCTTTACAGAACCACAGGCTGGTGAGGCTGGCAGGGCCCTCTGGAGGCCCTGCTCCAGCAAGGACACCCACAGCAGGGTGCCCAGCACCACGTCCAGGTGGCTTCTGGAGATCTCCAAGGAGGAGACCCCACAGCCTCTCTGGGCAGCCCGTGCCAGGGCTTCTCACCCAAAACTAGCTCCACTTCCTGAACCTTAACAGTAAGATGCATGCAGACGGCGTCAGGAATGACCTGTCTTTACAAAACACCTAGCAGCACCTTCACTTCCCAACATCATGCAAAACTGAAAGTCTTTCACAGTACCTCAAGTTGGATCCCGTTAGAGCCCTTCAGTTAGAGACAGTTTTCAGCTCACTGAAGTTATCACAAGATTTGTGATGACCTCAGCAAAGGCAAATTTTGCAGTAGGTCTTTGAAAGAAAGCCTTCTCCTCTGAACTTCAAGAGTTAAGTCTCTGCCAGGATGAATTCTTTCCCAGTCCCTATTTATTTCTCAATTACACGCCATACCAACACTGTTTCAACAAGCCATCCACAAAAAGTTTTAGACGGGCTTCCCTGAAAGCTGGGGGGAGGGCTGAGGGAGGAGATACCTCCTAAGCAAGGGCAGGTCCCATTAACAGCAAAGCATAACCAAAAGCGTCAGTGTACAACGCATGTAACCCTCAGCTATTCTAAACCATCGCAATTTCTACACTCCCAGACAGAGCTTGTTATGAGCCCAGAAGAAAGAACAAACCTAATCTCTCAGTTGCCCAGTCTGTCCAAATAACCACACCATGAGGATATCTGGCATTATTAAGAACTCAAAACCAAGACCAGTGAAGACAAAAATATCTAGAGCAGTTCAGCCTGTTGAAAAATGAAACAAAAAAAATACACTGCAAACAGCAGGAACAGAGGCTCAGTCCATTCCTTGCATGTGATGCAAGATGCAGCTGGTAATACCGAGCAAACGCTGAGACAAAAACCTTATGGTCTGCTACTTGCCAGCGTTAAAACTGCAGTGCTTTTAGGGTAATGGCTTGGGTCACTATGTGAGCAGCCGGGAGTTCATACTGCAAAAACATGCAGAACTGATGCTCTGCATTTGTATTTCTGTGGGAACACTGTTCCTCAGATCTCAGCTTCCAAATACAGAATGCACACCGTGCAATTAACAAAGTGCACTTAACCAGTGTGGCTGTCAAAAAAAACCCTCCCAGACATATCTGATATTTGAAGCTATTCCACACTACTGGTAAATTTAGAAGTGCAAGCAGCATGAAATCAATGCTACAAAACATAGCAAATCAGTGCTTTTGTGCAAACAAACATTCACACTAGCTGAGATCTGTCACAAATCAATTTAAACCAAAACCAGCATAGCTTCTGTGTGAAGATACAGCGGAAAGCATTTTACAAACCTCAGAGGAAGGAGGAAAAAAAAAAGACCCATTCTTTCACAGCCTTTGCATTTCCTGTTACACTTTGCAACTTTCAGCTTTCAGAAGTACAGCCCTATTCATCTGATTTACGAGACTAAATTACAGGTATAGTCACTAAATCCTACCATTGCACGTGGCATGCTAGCGGCTCCTCAGCGTAAGTGCCTTCAAGCTCAGTGAAACAAACTCATTTAATAACATCTCAAGAGTCAGCACAAGCCCACGTATACCCACCCTTTCATCATACCAACTACCAGTCAACACAGATCTGAAATGCAGGCTGGCCGGCCTCTTTCAGTGAAACTGACTAATTGGACTGGGGGGGGGTCTGATAATGTTAATACGTTCAGCACCATCCTGCAGGTCCCGGTTGTGCGTACTGGTACTACTTTCTGCTCTCCTGAAGAGAGGGGTGGACTGGTTGACAAGCCTCTTGACCCTCTTTCTTTCAGAAGAAGAAAGAGCAGGTGGTAGATATCTCAGCCCTTCCTGACCAAGCTGGCCTGCGCCAACCAGTAATGCCCCATTTACAAAGGTAAGTATAAAAACACTCAAAACGCAGCGCCCAATTTCACGCTAATAGCCCCGCTCACCTTAACTGCTCCCACTGTGTTTGCTCTTGACCAGCCCGGCGCGCTCTTATCGGTGCCCCACCACCCAGGCAGAATAAAGGCACCCACGAAGCCATGCCGCCTCAGGACGAGCACCAGGCTGGGCAGCGAGAGGAGCGCGGACCCGTGCAGAAAGGAGCGGGCCGCAGCACGCTTGCTCTGCGCTTTGCACTCCAGACAGGACAGGCAAGCTCAGTTTCTCTCTGAGATTATCTGCACCACAACATTTGGAGTTAGACATAAACAAAGAAAACGTCACTTAAAAGTAACTTCCTGCGGAGCTTGCATGCACCCGAGCAGCTTGCAGAGCTCCTAAGGGCCCCAAGAAACCCCCAACACGACGCCGGGTTTGACTGCACGGCCGCCAGCCGAGCAGGAGCAGTTAGTTCTACGACCCGCTCCTACTCCGTGAGTCACCCACTCAGCGAACCAGCTCCAGGACAGTCACCGGACCCGGATTTGTACAGTTAGTTACTTTTTTTCCCCGTTTTCCCACCCGACTCCCGGCCACACCAGCAGCAGGGACACGACGAGCCGGCTCTGCCCCGGAGCTCCGCGCACCGAGCCCGGCGGCAGGGCAGGACCCCCGGCTCCCCCCGGCTCGGAGCACCCCGGCTCCCCCCGGCTGGGCCGAGCAGGGACCGGGCGGGCCCCGAGCAGCCGGTGCCAGGCAGGGAGAGCGCCGGGCTCCCCGGGGAGCAGCGGCGGAGCCGGCCGAGGGCGAAGGGGGGGTCCTGGCTCCCATTTTCTCCCCCTCGCCGCGACTCACCGAGAGCGGAGCGGTGCCCCCCGAGCCATGCGGCCGTCGGGCCCGGAGTGGGGGTAGCCGGCGGGGTCCCGCTGGTCGCTGCCGGAGCCATCCCAGTACCTCGCCCCCGCTGACTCCGCGCTGGCAGCGCCGCCGGGCCCGGCCCGGCTCAGCCCAGCCCGGCCCAGCCCACCGGCGGCGGGGCGCGCCCTGCCCGCATGGCGCCTGCGCCGGGCCGCCGGGCCGGGGCGGTGCTGTGGCGGGGAGGGGGGGGCAGCTCGGTTCCTTCTGGCCGGCTGTAGGGACGGGGGTGGTGGAGGCTTTGCTTCTCTGTAAAGAGTTTTCGATGTTCGACCCCGTCACAGATGCAGTAGTGGGGGCGAGGGGGCGCTGGCACAGGGCGCCCAGGTGGCTTTTGAGGATCTCCAAGGAGGAGACCCCACAGCCTCCCTGGGCACCCTGCTGCGGGTGTCCCTGCTGGAGCAGGTGCCTCCAGAGGGCCCTGCCAGCCTCACCATCCTGTGATCATACAGCAAAGCCTCGAGGACGGTTTTCTAGCCCTGGTGACAGCTGTAGCCTCACCCTGCCCGCTCAACGCCTCACCCCCGGCAGTACCGTGCTAGGGCCAGGTGGAGGCAGGGCTGCTTGCCAAGTGTGGCATCGTGGCCCAACAGCCCCCGAGGCCAGTAGAGCTTGCTCCTTGCCCAACTTGCTCAGTGTTTATCAGGTGCTGCAGCAACTCCCAAGCTCCAAGGTGCCATGCCGAGCTCTTGGCGTTGCCCAGAGCCTCTCAGGAGGGCTGGTTCAGGTGCATCTCACTCAAGGCTTTCAGCCACAGTTGGAGACGGCCCCTCTGCCACCACTGCCCCTGGAGGACCCTCACTGCCAGGGCATGGCACAAAGGCTGAGGAGATCTGGTGGGGATGGTCGCTGTGCACCAGGGCTGCCCCACACCCACAAGAAGCGGTGCTGGTTACTAGCGCTGGCTGGAGCTACTCAGTGTAATGGTGGGGCACTAAGGGCCTGCGTGGCATTGGTGAAGGTGCCACTGCCTCAGTATTCACACTGAGGCTCACAAATGTTCATATCCTTCATGCAACTCTTCATTAATTAGCCCTTAGCTCGCAGGGCACCACTCCTACACTTGCCCTTTTTTACCTCTTCCCATCCATGAGACCTCAAATTTGTACTTGTACACCTTGATTCTTCACAGTTCAACTCCAGCATACATTTACATCCTGTTAAACCAGCTCACATGCTTAGACCTTGGCCCACTTTGTATTTCAGCATCTATAACTGGACTTTTCTGCTGTCATGGCAAAAAAAAAAAATCCTAAATCATACTCTTACATCAAGGCAGTGGCAATTACAGCTTCCCATTAGTTCCAAATACATTACTCTGAATTATTCTGATCTAAATTATTTATTTATACCTGCTCTTGCTGATTTTAAATACCTAAGCAAAAAATACCATTAATTTAAGAAACAATGTTGCAATAATTATAAAGCCATATACATGCTAAAATGATTTGTTTCTCTAGTACCAACAATGTAGGCAGAAATACCTTTATTGACTAGAGCTATTCTCAGCTAGGTCCAGTACATTAGACTGACACCTTCATGTTTGAGCAATTAGTCCATCTAATATCTTTTCCCCATCGTACTTTTTGGTAAAGAAAATATGCAGAAAATCACATTTTTAAAAGTAGATCAGTACCATTGATAGAGTGCACTGGAAACTGCAACTCTGGAAATAACCAACCTTAATCTTTTTACTGTATGCTTGACTGTCTGCTCTATTCATAGTACAAATTGTAGCCATTATTTGTACATAAAAGTACTTTTTCAGAGATACATGTATGAAAAGATCAGTATGTTTTAACACCAGAGATAAACATGTTGACAAGCAAGGATGAAAATTGCTGTCTCTTTTCCTTCTTTGGGACCAAGAGAAAAATACTTTTCAAAGAATAAGCATTTTCTGAGTCCAGTGACAGAGTTCTATTGATTGTTCAGACACTTGTTTAGGTACCCATTTTTAGCATCTATTAAAGTGATTTTACAATTCCTTTGACAATTCAAGGCTGAATAATATATTTCAGAATTTGTTTCTATCTTTAGCTGAGTTTGACTGCTATTTGCCCATCATCAGCCTTAGGAAAGGCAACACAGCAGTCCTGAGAATAGACTAAGCCATCAGAGACAGTTATGACATAGATAATAAACAGTTAAAGCTTGAAAAAAAAAAAAAAAAAAAAAAAAAAAAAAAAAAGTGGAATACAGTACCTGAGCAGTATAAGTATAAGTAGGTATGGCTGATTTTTGTTTTGCCAAAGTTTACTTGTGTATTCTGCCTGAAGGAGTTCAAGAATTTAATGAATGTCATGTTTATAAGTGGAAATGCCTCTTCTGAGTCCAGCAGATAACCAAGAACTTGAAGTCTCAGATTTCTTATTTGAATAATTGGTTGCAGATTTATTCATTTATTAGCAAGTAAAACTAGGAAGGAGTGAACAAAAGTGTCCTTTTCAACAGAGGGGGGGAATCAAACTTTCAAAAATAGGTCTTTGATCCTCTCAGGTTTCCTACAGAAAGTACTGCTGCTACTCACCTGAGTAGCTTCTTCTCTGCCTCCTAAATCGTGACTTTTTCTTTTTTTGCAAAGTGGTTCTCTGTCAACTGCATTTAGCATCCTAAGGGAGATAGAGCTGAGGAAAAGGGGGGGATGCTCCTTTTTTGCTTGGAAAGTATGGAACGCCATTTCCCAGCTGACAGGTTATCCGTAAAGTTCAGCACAATTTCTGAACCACATCTGCCTCTGTGAAACAAGCCCCTCTCTCAGGGTCTCTCTCTGACTTCAGAAACACTGGTTGTACTTTAAAAAAAAAAAAAAAAAAAAAAAAAAAAAGTGATTAGAGAACTAATCTCAGTTTACAACACAGCCCACAAGCAGTGAGTTGGCACAATTTCTAAGGCAGCAACTTCCTGGCCTTCTTCAGCCACTGGAACAAATGCCCTTGGGAAACTCTTTGACTCTGCCACTAGAAGACCTGTGAAACTACCCACAGACTCCTACAGAGAATAATAAACCTCATTAAAAACATTGTAAGCCATAAAGTTTCCTGAACAGAGTCAAAACTTGCAAGAAGTTTTAATTAACCCAATCTATGTCAACTGTTTCCTCAAGATTTCTAAAATACATCTTTGTTTTGTTCCTATTAATAGTTAGTAATGCTTAGTTTGCCCCTATTAGTTTATTCCTATTAGTATGTTCCTATTAGTAGATAAAGCAATGAATTAGGAAGCATGCAACCAATTTTGCTAATGCAAAGCTGTTGAGGAATTTTCTTGTTTAAATAGCCTTTGGCATTGCCTACTAATAGTTGTTGACACCATTTAGAAAAAAAAAAATAATAATTATTATTATCCTATTTTGTACTTTCTGCATGCACTTTGAAGAGCTCAAGATTTGCCAGTATGTATTACTACTCATCTCTGCATTTCTCTTAGAAGTCTTCTCTACTGTTACTAGAAATTTGGACAATACATGCCTTTACTTGACCTTTATAAGTAGGAGGCAAGTAAATATTACTTGCTGTTTTGCCTATTATTTTTATTTTAGTCACACAAAATACCTGGACCCAGACAATTAACCTACCTTGGAAATGATGCCTCTAGTTTAAGGCAGCTACATTTATCAAGCCCCTAGAAAGAAAGACAGAGAGACAGAGAGACAGAGAGACAGACAGAAGGAAAGAAAGAAAGAAAGAAAGAAAGAAAGGAAGAAAGAAAGAAAGAAAGAAAGAAAGAAAGAAAGAAAGAAAGAAAGAAAGAAAGAAAGAAAGAAAGAAAGAAAGAAAGAAAGAAAGAAAGAAAGAAAGAAAGAAAGAAAGAAAGAAAGA